>NW_008796221.1:6350362-6405262 GCF_000699145.1 Aptenodytes forsteri | reverse complement strand
ATACTAAAAAGTGGCAGTCACACCTTTTTTATTACAAGTATTCAACAGATGAGTTCATTTTTAACTAGATAAAATCAGATTACAATAAACTCTCTTAATTATGACATAAAAGTGGGTAAATCATGAAAAGTTAGGTTATGAACTTTCACACATTCAAGTCCAGTCCAACTTTACATGCAGGTCTTTAAAACTGTCGGTGAAAGAAGGGCTTGTACTCTGCTCGCTGAAATGTTTGTATCCCATGGGAAGTTTGTAAGTATGAGCAATGAGGCAGACAGACTCAGGTTCACCTTACATGGGCCAGCCATGCTCAGCTCCAATACTCTGAGACCAGAGGAAAAGTTAAAAAAGAAACAAAGAAAAACCTCAAAGGTCTTGCGAGCAAAGTTAATAAAGACTAATCACAATATATTTGTAAATTCTGTTAAAAAATAAGGTCCCCAGTATAACTTCCTCTCTTAATCATGCATGAATGTAGGTGTGAGACATTATTAAAATTTTCATTTGCCTTGTTATGCAGGTCCAGGCTTCATTTGTAAGGTGTAGACATTTGACATAAATGAGAAGTGTTTGCTGTACGTAGGTTAACTTCCATGTATTTTTCTCTTAATTTATAAACTCAGAACTAGCAGCACTTAGCTGTGCAGGGCTATGGAGAGAATGTGATTATTAAAGTGCGCTGGGTCTTTCAGCATTCTAATTGCCAAAAGATTATTTCCCCCTTTAAAAATGATTAACTACAACGCAGAGCTCAATTTCCAGACATGGTCTCCTTAATAGAACAGCTAAATTAGCCATACAGGTATTTCTTCTGGAAAAATATACCTCCTTGACTTACAATTTCTGACAACACTCTGTTCCTACTCAAATAGGAAAACTTATTTCAGGTCTTTTTGTCATTATAAAGTATTAGTAACTGAAAAATGTGAATGTAAAGAGAAGTTAGGCGCTAACAAGTTATGCATCAGAATGTCCATCTTTTAAGCATCCTGATCCTCAGAATTACTTTGGTGGGTTATAGGCAACAATTCCAAAAGTTAGAATCACAAACTACCAAAAAAACCCATACATTAAAGTAGCTAAGAAAAGGAGATAGATAGGTTAAACTCCTGCTCTGATGCACATGCTTAGATGTCCTACCATTTTGGCAAGGCTCAGTATCTTGGCCGTCAACTAAAATCTGCATACTAGGCATTACTGCCCATAAATCTCCTAAGAATGTGTTTCAGTTGTCTTAAGCACATCTAATGTGAAACTCCATCATAAAAACAACTCAGCCTGGCCACATTCACTGATGACATGGCAGAATGGTGCTTATGTCTTATAGGCTGGCTGGTGGTGACAGTATCTACTCATAACACAAGAGACACTATTTCAACTTCACAGCTAAATGCAGCCCAAAACCAAATCCTACCTCTGAGGGGTTGTCCCCAGTTTACACATGGTAAGCTAACAGAGGACAGCAGCACTGACTACCCCTTCTTCTCTGCAGAGGGAAATTCAGGGTTCCTAGGACTAGAAAACAAACAAAAGGCAGGATGATGCTTCTGTACAGCCACAATGGCACTAGGAGAAATTAGATGGATTCTTGTCTTTGGATTAAGCTTTTATATTTAATATGCACTGGATAAAATAAAGGAAGAAAAGTGAAGATATAAATGCTCACTGAATTAGATGCTATGAGCAATGAGCAATATATTTTTGGATCACATCCAAAATCTATTTTAACCACAAAAGCACATATTTGTAACTATCTCTAAAACTTGCATTTGGCTTGTCTTATTAAGGCCTAGATTAGTAATATCTGTTTTGTATGCAGTTGAAGTAGCTAGATGAAAGGCTAGAATGTCCTTTCAAGGGAACTACTTAGCTTAATAACTTCTTTCTCAGGTAAACTCATCAGTAGCAATTTTTCTGATTTAGCCGTGAAGCTGTATAGCACTTAAAATTGTATGAAAGGGAGCTGTTTCATGTCTCATCAGTCTAGGAGCATAAATCCAGTGTTACTGACTGATAAAAATGAGTGATTATCAGTATAATTTTCTTTTCTTTGACTCCTCTTGGACACAATATTTAATGCAGTTGTTTGAATTTGTTGGAATTCTCACATTGTGCTTTTGAGACTGCGCACTACCATAAAACAGTAAAAATATGGGAATAAATTGGAGCTAAGAATTATTAAGGTTGCACCAACAACTTGAGATGCTTCAAGTACCTCTGCTAGTCTTTCTGTCTGATCTGCTAGGACAAAAAGGTTATTTTCAAGATGGCCATTACTGAAGACATTTCTGTGTAAATGGACTAAAGCACAACTTAAACTTTACCTAGAAACTGTAGAGAGGCAGTGGATAACAGATTCTAGCTGTGATATCAGTACCACAGGAACTGATGTTCTGTGAGCCATGAACACATCCTATATTAGCTAAAATCCCATCTTTTTTTATATCACAGAACCACATATAAGTTGTAACTTAGGTCTGCAAGAGGCCTCCTGCGGCACTGAGATGTGCTCTGAAATTAGAGCATGACACTAAGCATAGTTCAAGGTCCTAAATGCAGACCTGTAGTGTGATCTTGGATATCCATTACATCTGCGTAATATGGCACAAAAGCTATGGGAAACCCATGCTCTTCTGGAAGGGCAGCTGAAGACCAGGGCAGGATACTTTAGAGCCTCTAAAATAAGACATGATCCCTATGTTGAAGCAATTAACTCAACCCACTGTGTAGCAACCCTGTTTTTAACCTTATCAAATGCTAACATAAAACGAGGTAGATATTTTACCCTGTATCTGCTATTGGAAGCTGTTTTGTAATTTCACACTTCTGCTTGTAAGAAACCTACAGATTTCAAGTCTGAAATCCTGACATCTTTAATATATTCTAGTATTTAATTCCAAATGTATTCATAGAATGCAATTATATATCAGAATTAATTCTGCTTGAATAAAAAGTTAAAACTCCTTTGGTCTTCTGTCATAGAAGACTCTCTCTTTCACTGGTCTTCCTGTAAAACCTTTTCTATGGATTCATTTTATTTGGTCATGTGTGATCAGAACTTTATGCAGTATTTCACATGACGTTTCATCACTGCCTTGTGTAATGGCAAAAGTAGTATTTCCTTTACAATATTGAAATACATCACATGATAGGTGGTAGCATGAAAATGACCTTTTTAATGCTTATGTTAGTAGTTCATAATTACCCTATTTAATGCATGTAAGTCTTGTGTTTCTCCATTTTTAACTGGTGAAGTTTGTCTCCCTTCCGTCATATGTTTCTAGGTTTGCAATAGACTAAGGTGCTGAAGACCCTGACAACAACTGCAGCATGGTCTAACTAGAAAGCAAAAGTTTAGGAAAGGAAAGCCTACAATCTTAAACAGTCTGTCTGAAGAAGGAAAGAAACAAAAGGGACTTTCTCTGTCTGCAGCACAGATTGAAATTTACAAGAAAACTCTTAATCAAAATTTTAGAGTACAAGAGTAAGTTAGCAGCCACTTGAATGAGTTATAGCCATGTTAACAAAGTAGCAGCTCCAGGATTTATCACATTTACTTCCTCTCATTAAATCAAATATTCTTTTACATGACTGGAAATCTTTTCATTGCATTAGCTCTGGCCACTAAATCCTGATTTTCCAAGTGTATTGCACTCCCATAGGACTTGCTGCCTTTCCTCTACCTCACTTCTTAGTGGCAATTCCACTCACTTTCTTTGAAGCAGTGGTAGGATCTGAATCCCAAGGGACCTGAAAAGTGTTTAATGTGGCATAAAAGGTCATTTCAATATAAATTGAAGGTATTCAACCCTTTTTAGGATCTCAGCGTTTCAAAAGTTCCCAGGTCACCTCTCCAAGTTCTTAAAGCCCATGACTGGGATTGGATTTTCAGAAGAATTCGATACGTAATAGCTCAGTGAGAACAAATAAGGAGTGACATGTTTGAAAACCTGCCCTTCTGTACATATGTATTTGTTTCCCCAGAACAACATTCGCAGCACAGGCGCCTTTTCTCAGTTGTGATCCTATCATGATCCTATCTTGCGGAATTGTTCAATGCAGCCTGCTAAATTGTTTTGCCTTCTTCAGAAAACATGTGAAACATATCACAGGACAGGATTGTAGGATTACTCATTGATTGATAAAATCTGTGCTTTAAATTAAAGAATTAAAATCAAGGATATGAGAGTATGTAGTTAGGATAGTAGTTCTAAACACAATACAGAAAATTAGTGGTATAATGACAGAGATGTACTTACTGACCTGTTGTAGGAAATGTAAAACATCAAGAAAAAAAGTGTACATTATCTTTTCTTATATTTCATATATTTATCTATGTAGTTCTAATCTACCATCTGACTTCCGATTTTTCTGTACAGCTGAGCAGATATATACCATAGAATTAAAAAGAAATCATCTTCAGTTTATTTCCTATGTTAGATTTATTCCTAAGCTGCAATCATAAAAGCACTCTGTGTTCTAGGCTTTACCTTTTCTGTAAGTGATTAAGTAATTTCACTTACAGCTAATCGATAATAGTGCACAAAACTGGTTCAGATCCTTTGAATCATGCACAGAACAATGCTTGTACTAAAGACATGAAAAACTGTCGTTGTAGCATGCTTCAGCAGTACTGATATTTAATATGTAGTCCCATAGATCAAAACCGTTCGTCTGTAGCAGAGTTCAGCATATTGAAATGATAGGACACTTCTCAGTGCTGTTCATTACGCAGTGCGCTAGATTGTGCATTTCTCATCCCCAACAAAATTGTCTGGAGTATAAGGGACATGCTCAGGCCCACTGGGGTTTCATAATTGTTTCACTCTTGCAACCCCACACACCTAAGTCACATAGAGCATCCTACTGTGAAAATGATCATTTTCCCCAACTGAACCCAGTTTTTAATCAAAACCAAATTTTTTCCAGCCACGTAAATAGAAGAACACAATTTGAAAACCCTGTCCTAGAAGCAAAAAGGAAGCTACAGCAGCATAACATGCCCAACGCAGAACTTGGAACAAAGCCTATGCAGGCCCAAGGTTTCCGAGGTACAGTACCGTGTCAGCTATCTTAGTTAAGATGAAAGATCCTGCTCTCCTGTTTATGTGACAATGATTTTGTCATAGTCTGATTAAAAGACTAGTGTTGCCAATTCTCACAATGTTATCACCTGTCTCCTAGCATTTTTCTCCCCTAAATGTCTGAGCTCCCAGAGTTGCGGGACTCATGGGCCACCTAAAATACTCTAACCTTCAGAAGCGCAGAGAAAAGATGGAAAAGTAGTAGTAGTTTAGGAAACACCTTAGTGTTTCCTAAAGGCTGAGAAACAGAAAGCACAGTAAAAGCCCCAAAGTAATTTTCTAAATAAAATCATAAATTCTATTCTTGGGAATGTACAACTCTCTGTTGAGCACCCGAGGTTGGCAACACTGAAATAATTAATTGTACTTTCTCTAAATTACCATTAATTGATGTTTGGTATGTTTCTAAGCTAGCTCATCTAGCAAGCATCAATTAAGTTAAAAGCCTCAAGCACTGTGTTATAGGAGTTTACAAGAACACAGCTTCTTGGTAACGTAAAAATTAATGTGCTTAAAATGAGCTGTATGAGCAGCAAACGGTATTGGTAGAGACAAATAAATTTTAACATAAGGTTATAGCCAGAGAATGAGGCTTGTTCTCCTTTGTAACAGTAGAAAGCTCCTCATCAACCTTACCTAGACCCAAACTCGCCCACCCGTGCCCCGCTCCCAAAAGGTCCCGCAGCGTGAATGACCTGTCCCAGTGCCGGCGTGACCCCACCGGGACGTGCAGGCTGCACGGTATGTCCTCCGCTGCCAGCCAGCTCAGCCCCACTGCTGTGGGCGTAGCGAGAGCAGTTGAAGTCACAACCTTTGCACCTTCCTCCCACCCTTCCTCACCAAGCGCAGCACGGGAGAGAGGCACGGGGAGCCCCCCACTGCCCACACTGCACACCAAGGCACGCGGAGAGGGAACGCAAAGGTTGCACAGCAGTTATGTCTGTCACTTGTTGGATGCCAAAACCCCACGTGTTTGGAAAGAAAAGCTCACCTAATATTTAGCACTGCTTCTTAACAATTGGAGTAAGATATTCAGGGGTTATTTTCCTTATTGCGGGTGGGAAGGAAAATGGAGAATGTATTACTTTGTAGACAAAGCTGAAATTATAGGTTAGGAAAGAGGTTTTAAAATTACCTCACAGATCATTTTTATTGTTGTAATTATTTTAGCTACACAATATCTACTTCTAAATGTTTGTCTAATATGAAAGAACATTTATAACTCCCCACTTATGGCTGATCTGCCATAAATAAGAAATATGTTTTAAGCTTTGTATTAATATAAGAACTCACAAATATTTTGTTCCTGGAATGCCTGCACTCTTTATTTCCTTGATTTTCATACACTGTCACCTGCTGTCAGCCAATATTGTTATCTGCTGCCCCCGCTGTGTTGTGACTAGATAAGAACTTTTGTCTTTCTTGTTTGTGTTGACTGATGTAGAAAAACCACTCTTCACCCGTGATGCATCACAGCTGAAGGGGACTTTCCTCAGCACAACTCTTAAGAAAAGCAACATGGGTTTTGGATTTACCATCATTGGTGGGGATGAGCCAGATGAGTTTCTCCAGGTGAAGAGTGTAATTCCTGATGGGCCTGCAGCACAAGATGGGAAAATGGAAACAGGTAATTAAGATGGTTCCTCTGTTCTTTTATATGAGAAGTAGAATGAGACATAGATTTCTGAGTCTCGCTCTCTCCATGAATGCATACATTTTTCCATATTACTTTCTGTGTTAATGTGTAATATGTCTGCTCTATAAGATAAACTTCTCAGATAAAACTTTCTTGTAATTTGTTGTGGTTTAACCAGGACATAATTTTTCTTTCTGATAATGCCAAGTAGCTTATTTTTTCCCATTTCACAATATTTTAAGGGAGAAAAGATCTCTGCATTCTCCTATGTAAAAATGGGATGTGATGTTCTTTGGTTTATAGGCTGTTTACTCAAGGGGAGTCTGTGCATGGAAAGAAAAAGAGACAGGCAGAGAGAGCACAGACTACTAAGTGAAAATTTATTTCTTTAGAAAGAATGGTTTTGCAAGATAATCAAAGTTGAGTCTGATCTAACATTGTTCTCATTAGAACCATCAAAATCAGAGTTTTCAGTGTGGCATATGGACACGTAGGCATCTGTGGCCTACTAATAAAGAATCTGTGAAAACTAACTAAATAAAAGAAACTTCCTCTGAAGAGATTTAAAGCTGCTCTTAAGATCTGGACCATCACTGGAAATATTTTCATGTCCACAGATTGATAAAGACTGCAAACCACTGTCTTAATGGTTTGGAGGGTCACATCAGGTCTATATATGGATGAAACATTTTTGGAGGAAGATGAACTCGGTTTCCAAACCAGCTATCATCTCCTGTAGGAGAAGACAATCAGAGAATAACAGAATAATTTCAGTTGATAGGGACCTCCAGTCACCAACCTCCTGCTCAAAGCAGGGCTAACTTCGTGGTTGGATCAGGTTGCTCAAGGCTTCATCCATGGGACTTTAGGAAATTTTATAGGACAGAGATCCTACAGCATCTGTAGGCTCCTGTCCCAATACTTAACCACTCTCATGGTGAAGATTTTTGTTCTTTAGATCCAATTGGGATTTCCACTGGTGTAACTGATTACCAGTGACTGTAGTCCTGTGTTTGTGCAACCCTGTCGCTGTGCACCGTCTTTCACCATCCTTGTTCCTCAGATACTAGTCAGGCTGCACATTGGTACTGGGACGTGCATAATTTTTCCTTCCATTTCTCACCAAGACTTTATAGAAGAAATGCTAGTTTGGGATTTATGTTGTCTCTGCAGAAAACCAAGTTCATGGTGGACAGTCACTGTGAATATAGGAGAATTTCCTAGCCTGTCACAGATCACTGTGGATGGACCACAGTAGTACAGCAGGATCCTTCTAGTGTGTTACAGTACAGGAGGCAGACACATACACACAGGCACAAATAATGTGGGTGGAGTAGTCCCAAGTGATTCTTCTGGAAATTTCCTTTCATCCTTCTTTTGTTGTAGCAAAGAAATTATCTGGACTATAGTATGTCAGAATAAATCACCCTGAACTCTAGTTTATTCTGTAGGACTCTCCAGGACTTTGCAAGTAGGAAGTGTGAAGGTTGTGAAAAGCATTATTTTTAAAACACTGCAATTTGCCTCAAGTCTTATATTACAGCTGGCATGATGTTTCTGATGCCAAATAGATGATCAGATAATTCATATAAAGAAGTAAAATGTAAGAAAGAAGTAGAATACAGATTGTTGGTATTGGTTTTATAAAAAAATTAGTCTAACAGCTTTTTAATCCTCAATTCTTGTTGCCATTTTAACTTAATGCAATTTGGCTCCCAAAGGCAAAATTAAATTAACTGATTAAGTGAACAGAGGGTACAACAGACTTCCTGAAGTTCAGGAGATTTTAGTAACATGAACTTCATCTTTCCTAATATTTTCATATTACCTAATACACTGCATGAGGGATTTTCCTTGCTTGTCATGGTTTACCATTCTCAGATCCAGCACTCAAATATAGTTACTTGCTAATCTGTCTGAAGTGTGGGCTGGTTATTGGTGAACTTCTTCATATGGAGTTCTTTTCTCTGGAAAAGACAGTATCCTTGCAACTTACTTAAATTTTGATGTTGAAATTGAATATGGGTGTCATAATACTATTGATGGTGATTATTGTAGTCATGGATTGTGATGGGAATATATAGGAAAAATGTGCTTTAAAATACATAGAAATAACATTGCTTTTTTCCCCAAGGTAATTAATTCAACTATATTAAGAATGCAAGACAGAAATGTACATTCAAATATATAATCACTCTATAATTATGTGAGCCCGATATGTACAAAATTACATCTCAGAATAAATTCTGGCCTCAAATATCTTCATTTTCGAGAAAAGTGACAGAGTTCTGATGTAAAGTAATTGGAAAATCTCAGGCTAATGATTGTGACATCTAACATGGCTTCTATGAACATTTGAAGTGATTTCTAAATATGAAAATGGTAAAATGAAAAAAGATATTTAAGGTCAGAATATTTATAAAAGCACTGTTCAGCAATGTGCTTGTATTTCCTGATATCCAATCCTTTTCACACTTCCTGAAGTAGGATTTCTCTCCCTATTCAGCCATTTTACAACCTAAACAATTGGAGATATGAAAGCCTCCCAGGTTTCATCAATAGTGTTTTGTTCATAAAGCTGTTAAAATCTTATGTTTTAAAACTATGTGAAATTACATATGTACCTTTTGTTTGTTAGGTAGGCATCATTGGATGATGAACAGAGCTTTTAAAATAGATTTTATTTATTCTTTTGACATGAACTGTGTGGTGGTGTGCAATTTATGCGCACCCCAGCTATGATCACAGTCATAGGAGGCTTTGATAAATGATCAAAATATCATATTGTGGCAGTAGGGCATCATAGCAGAAAGCTTGAGGATAGTGGCACTATGATCTGTGAAGCAACCTGGGTGTAAGGGATAACCACAGGTGTTGGTGCTCCCAGCTGTAATACAACTCTGGAGCCTTTCCCTTGCAAGGCTGATACTTCTTTTTGGCCAAGTGGTAAACAAAATCCTAGCGTTTCAGACCTGCATCAGATATGGGGGAAAAAGGAAGAAAAGACACCATCTCCTTCATCTTACCTGATCTTGGCCACAGGCTGAAGAGACCAGTGCTGTATTTTATCCTAATTGTTAAAGAAACAAGCTAATAGAAAACTAATATTGTACCTTTGGTTTACTTCTCCACCCAAAATCTAATTTAGGGGTCAGATACAAATGCTATTCAAAGAGAAGGGTGAATCTATGTAAGATTTTATTGTCACCCTTTAACATGATCACAACACAGTGATTTCACCTGCAGGTTTCAAAATGAAACAATTTTGGATTTCATCCCTTGGAACATGAAAGCAGCTGCCTGACAGAGACTTGGCATCGTTGTGATGCTATGAAACAGTTAAAGCAGTGAGGAAACTGAGTGCACGGAGATGCAACAAGAGATATGTGAGGTCCTGGTGATCTAACACCACCACTCAGAGCCCAGTGCTGGGCACTAAGAGAGCTATAATTGTCCCAGACCCATAACAAATCTCACAAGCAGACTCAGAAGAACCACGTCTCAATGGATGAGTCAAAAAGAGCCAAAATTACATTCCTGATCCCGTTTGCCAGATGTTTCAGAATTCCTAAGGGTTATTATGCCCTCGTGTAAATCTAGCATCTGTGAGCTAATGGCTGTTAATAATATTGCAAATGCCTTTCTAGGACATGTTTTAGCATTTGGAGCTCAATCAAGCTGCTGGATATGAACATTACACTCCACAGCATCTCTGCCTACCTCAAGACAGCCTAGGAGCTGATAACACATTTTCCTGAGGGGTTGTCTTTGCTTTGTCTTGTCTGAAGCCTCACGCTGCCAATAGAAAACTATCTGCATTTAAGGGGCCCCTGTATCCCATTAAAATGCTGAGTGAGCGTCACTGGTAAAAGACTGCATCTACATGAAAAGATTTTTATACAGTGGGTGATTTTGAACGACTGCTGTTCTAAGGCAAACAAAGATTTAGGCCCGCGGCTGAGTCAGATAAAAGCTCACGCTGCAAAGGCAAAAAATCTCCTATAATTCTCAAGGTTATTCAGTGGACTAGATAAACTGAAACACTCCCACATAATCAAGCTCAGGAAAGATTCTCACTCTGCACATTTCAGCAAGCTCAAGTTCCTTTAGTGGAAGTTTCCAGGAAACAGCTCAAAGACATGGTGCACAAGCGATTAATTGAGTCTATTGATGACCCTTCTGGCTGATGAATAGCTATGGTCATTGCAGGTTGAACTTTCCAGGAATGTATATACATCTGTGATGAATTGTCATAGCTCAACAGTGTGAATCGAGAAATGAGAAACATGCTCTTTCATTTCATGAGCCAAGCATACACTTGGCCAGCTCCAAGATTCTAAATCATCTGTAAATGCAGACCTGGGCTTTTTTAGATGCTATCCTCTCAGGAATGGTAGCGTTACTATATTAGTTAATCTAGAGATAAAAATTCATAAATGTAAGATAAGGTTCAGCTAACAGATATAGATGTCTACATCTACCAGATGAATCGACATCTACCACTTCTAGATAACTGTATTAGCATGAGGCCTAGAAACTAGAGGTCTAGAGATCAGTCCCACATCTACCACTTAGAATTTCTACTGCATCTGAGAGATCTCCAAAGGGAATGAACCAGCTGTTAGAAATACTGGAAGGAATGACCCGTGGCCTTGCTGTTCTCCATGGGCCTACCATCAAGACCCATAACAATCTTCTATACATGATGAATTTGTCAAGAAGATGAGGTTACTGCAAATGTAAGCAAAGTCATAAAAGTTGTTATTCACTTGAATAAGAGCAAAACTAAAGCCATTATCAGGTGGTTGACCCTAAAATATCACTAAGCTTAGGGAATAATTATCTAGTCATCATTCATGCATATTTTTGCACAGTAAGGCTAATATCTCACAACCTCTGTAAAAAGTAGAGTACTCAAGACAGAAGGAATTGGGGACATCTGCAGAAGGATGCATTTTTACAAGTTCAAACAGATCCCTAGTTCTGTTCCCTGTTTGTCCATTGTCAGTTCAGATGAACAAACCATTATCTCACCTAATGTCAGATCAGATGAGATGCAAGCTGTCCGGTTTCAGCAACACCAGAAAAGGTGAACTATGTATGCACAAGGAATGCCTTCACTCCAAAGAAGCAAATATGTTAAAATTAAAAAAAAAATGTTTTGGCAGTCATCTGGGAATGCGAATATTGTCAGAATATCACTAAAGGACTCAGTATATCATGACCACAGACCACTGTACCTATCTTCTTTTTCAAACAGGTCAAGTCTCTCTCACGTGCTATCAGTCAAGACCCATCTGACAATATTCTCTTTTACAATATTCCCTCCCCCTGGTAGCCTGTTTACCACAGTTGTCACCTCAAGAGGTTCACTGACCAGGAGCTCAGTGAAGAACTGGTCACACACATAGGTAGAACTTCATTTCCATGACACCAGAAGCTGGTTGAAATTTAGTTAGCTCACCTGCTTGACACCACCTCATCCAGTGGCACAAGGAAGACTGGCATCCCAAAAGTAAGGCATGGCATTAGGAACATGAGAGATTGTGCTACTCGTTGGACTGCTGAGGAAGGAGTATCTTTTCATTTTCCTTATGCATTTCCAGGCTAAAACACTCTTTTAATATATACCAAGGCCTCATCAAGTGTCAGTCTTACAGCTGCAAGCTTATGCCATGTGGCGGGTCTGTGAGAGCGGAGCAGCATACATAAAAACAGCTTGTGTTACCAACCTTCCTTAACACCCTTGCTTTGTTTGGGAGCTATGATGTTTCATCTGAAGCGGCAGTGGTCTTTTGTCTCCCCATTTCAGTCTAGCTAAGACCGAAGATCTGTCTCTCTTCAGATGTTGCTATTAATCCCATGGAGTTAAGAGAAGGAAAATTAACTGTTTGGAAAATAACTAACAGCAATAACAAAAAATATTTCAGGCATCATGGAGAGTGATAATTTCTCCCACCCGTGTTTGGCCAGTCGGTGTGGATTTGTGTTATGTTTACTGTTAGTGTTCCTACATCCTCCAGCACAGACAGCTGAGGAAACAGTGCAAAACACAGCAGAAACACTGTATTTGCATCATGTACAACCAAAATCATTGCATTCTGTGTTCAGCCACGACACCTACAGTTTCTTTCACCAGTGATACTGGTTACATTTTCCTTTTTGTAAGCCAAACCAGGAGTAAACATTTGGTAAAACCTCAACCTGGTTTTCTAAAACCAGTCTTCTTTCATTTCACAATTTAATTTGGCTTTTCAAGGAGAAGAGATTGAGAGGGCATTGAGACTGGAACTGCAATGGGAATGCTGTGGTCTTTACATCCCACGTGAGGATGGAGCTAATGGATGCCCTGGTAGTTCATAGCTGAGACGAATGGACATCTAGGGGCTGCACTTCACTTTTTTTTCTTTGTGCAGTACATGGTGTCCCACTTTATGCAATCCACTTTATATTTCTCACCATAAAAGCTTGCATATGTCATATAACTAATGCCAAAACTGTTCAAGAGGTGTATGGATAAAATTAACCCTGACTTTTGAGAATCTTCCCAAGGTAGACTGATGCAGTGTTGCTAGTCCCCACAATTTTATCCTGAAACTCTATGTAACCAGATTTCTTTAAAGTGCAACTCTTAATTATTTTTTTTAAAAAAGGTGACTAAATGTGAATCTTAGCTTAAATTTTACAAGATAAAAGTTTCTATTCCCCTAGTTGCAGAGGAAAGCTCTGAAGTATGACCACATTAGATTTAAGAGGTTTCAAACAGAAAGCAAAGAAAAAAATGCCAATTTTACTATTTATTTGATATCATGTATTGAGACTGTCACTTTAGCTGGGGGAAGGGATATGACTTGTGGTTTTGAATGCTTGATGGTGACAGGAAAAATACTTGCATTTTAGGACTATTAATAGCAATGAAGAACTTGGTAGCAGAAAGATATTATTTTTCAATCCCCCTTTCTTTCATATTTTAAAGTAGGCAATTCATTGAACTCTGCATGTAAATAGATACACCAGAAGATAGCACTTAGGTTGCTAGAAATTTTTAGTACTTGTGCTATTTTTTCTAACATTAATTTTCCATTATATTTTTTGTGTTTCTATTGCTTTCATATAAAATGAACTTGCTACAGTGGTCACAGTAATATCTGTAAATTTCTTCTTATGTTAACCAAAGACCGCGGAAAAGTGTCTACTTCTATCACAAAGTTACTGAATTCTAATCTCCATGACGTTCCTATTTTAGTGTTTTCTTCATATTTTTATTCTTTTGGTACTCACTAGTTTGTTAGGTACTCATTGAATGATAACCAGGACAGAGATGAGCCTAGACTAAAAAATTTGTATCCATATTTTGTATACCATGTGCTGTTACTGTCTACATCCATGGTCTTTGTGTGCATCTTGTCAGATTTCCTTGGTTGGCTGGTGTGATATTCAATAGCCTTGCTTGTGTTCTCCCTGAGGTGCAGAAAATCCATATGTTGCTATCTGTTCTGCCTGATATGGAGTTAGAGCTTGAGTCCATGTTGCCTAGCTATCAAGCTACTGAGCATTCATTAAGCACTGCATACAAATCTTTCCTATTAAAACCATTCCACTTTGCATAAATATTCCTCGAGGTACAAAGAGAACTATTGATTCTTTTTAGCCCTGTCATTTGGCTATTCCCTTGAAGTGTTCAATTAAAATTATTTATACAAACTGGAAGAGCAATTACAGCAGAGCATCTAACTTGGATTTCAAACTGCTTCTGAAAATGGACAGTATGTTCTTTAAGTCATGGGAATAATTAGAAAAAGTTTCTTAGGAACTTGTTGTCTTCACCTCGCACACTGTCCCACTTCATGAGATGATTCTGGTTTTGCATTACTAGTGCAAACGGGACTCAGTGGTCTCTGACTCCGTATCTTGTTTTTTAGCACTGAAGTTTGCCATAACTTAGCAATTTCAGGAATCTTCTATCTCAAGCTTTAGGCTTATAGTACCTTACTTCAAGGTGGTTCAAAGCATCACATTAAGGAATGTAGACCCCTAAGTATGGTGTCAATAGGGAGGGAAAGGTTGCCTCCAAAGGAGAACTAAGACTACCAGCATTTGGGGTGCTATTCAGTTGCCTAAACATAGATGTCCAGTGCCATTAAAAGTGCCAGAGATCCCACCTAACCTCCTCCTGCCATTCCAGGAAGCAGTCTTGTAAGTCCTGTGTCATACCTGCAAATCCTATATGAACATCTCAGATGCCCAAGGCTGTTGTGTGACAGTAGACACCTACTTAAACAACCACATTTCTCCTTCAGTGCCTTAAGAGGAGTGTGTTAATAGACTCCTTTGTCTTTCCTTATCATCTGTCACAGCAAGCAGTGATTGATTCATTACTGTAATAATAACTTTTTTCTGACAATTTTAAGGATATTTGTTTCCCCTAGCCTAATTCAAAGCTCACGCTTGTGCTTTTATGAACACTTAAAAGAAAAGGCAAAAGCCCCTTTAAACTTAATAGGCTTAATTTTTTCTCATTTAGCCATTCCAACAACAACATTTTAAGAAGTCTGATGGTTGAGTTCAGCCATATACTGGTGATTACAAATTCATTTCCATCTCCAGCACTTAAAATATTTTGGTTCAGATGTTATTGGTGCCCATAAAATATATACCAATATTAGGATTGAATAATATATGTAACTTGTTTCCTTTCCTATAGTGACTCTTCTTCAAAAGGCTCATTTTTTTGAAGTCCAGATAATATGCAGAAATGCAGCAGGAATCTGGAAAGAACAACAATCTTTCATTTTGCTTTGATAAACTCCATATTTATACACAGGAGACAACTCCTAGTATGCATGGTTTATGGCACTTATTTCATTCTGAAAGAAGTTCACATTTGTTGACACTATATTTTGATCTATGTTTATCAGTCCTAAGAATGATAATCTGTGCTTGCTACTTGAAATGGTGAAAGACTGGACATGTAAATAGGTGACGTTCTGGGTTGTGTAAGTGTGCCAAATAGTCTTCTGCAGGAGAGAATATATAAGCAGATCTGGTTATATGTAGTAAGTTAATTCTAATGGCTAAACCATTAGAGCAACTCTTCCAGTCCCGACTATAAAAAGTTGAGTATGTTTGGTTAGAGATGGCTGAGGCCTGAATGTGTCCAGCCATGCCAGATTCCACATGTACAGCCCTTACTGTCTTTTTTCTGACTGCTTCACCTTGACCAGATTTTCACTGCAGTTATGTTTTTATTTAACCCAGAAACCAAACGTGAAGTAATTTGATGGTAAGAGAGGGCATAATGCAGATACGATCTGTGATAATATAAACAATCCTGTCTCTTATGGACAAACAGAACATGAACCATATACACAAGACATACACACTCTTATTTAACCTAAGCCGCCAGTCTAGGTCTCTGTAACAAGAGTAAATGGAGATCTTCTGGTGCTCAAAGGTGCCATATCTTTAGCAGAGGATGAGATCATACAGAAATCAAAAAACATGGTAAAGTAAAATATAAAAGAGTAAAGGTGAAAAAGCAGAGAAAGTATTTGGAACACGAACTGTTCAAGTATGTGCAGCTTCACTTTCCTATTAATTCAAGGTCTGACTACATGGAAAACATGGCCACAAAGGCCAAAAGCATTGACAAGGATACTAAAACTATATCATACATATTACAGTATGCAAAATACAAAGGCAGAAGAAACGTTAAATGATATTTTCTGTCTACTATCACATACTAAGATACTTTTATCCCATTTTACTCTTCATATTGATACACCAAACCAGTGTATATGACAAATCTCAGGAGCCCATAAATTCATTCTTTGATCTGAACTCCATCATACAAAATCTGCAGATTCTGCTATTAGGATATTTAACATAGGCCAGGAGATGTTGTCATAACCCTCACAATTATTAGGACAATTTTTATAAGTTTTGCAAGTTGCCAGTTGAGTAAGCAGTGTGCAATGAACTCAGTGGCTGCCAAAAATGCTGCAGTTGCAGAAATAACTTTTCTCCTATCAAATGTAATTAACATCTATCTCGCATGATTTGGCTATTTGTATGAACAGACAAAAATATACATTGAAAATAATAGTCATCATCTTCTCATGTATAATTTCATTCAATAAATAATGACATCTTATTTCTTAACAAGAAGAATGATCTTGGAGGGGGGAAAGAGCTTCTTTCTATATAAAGAGAAGACAGGGAAAGTGAGAACTTCATATTGCACTAATGACATTAATAAGCTAGAACTGTACTTTTCAATATCATTAGCCATGCCACCTTCAATTTTCTTTTAATTTTGTTGTTTTGGCATATATGGCTTTATTATACCATTCAATTATCAAACCAAAAAGTAAACATTTAGCCGAGTTTCAAATTTTTTTCATTTTTAAAATCTGAGTTCAGAAATTCAGCTCTTGATTTGCTTTTAACTATTCTTTAAGAACAAATTTTAAAGCTAAAATTTAAAGCAAATTTTAAACTTCTTGAAAATTTAAAAGTAAATTAAATAAAGACTTTTAAGATACAATTTCTGCTGTATATTTAGAATGGGAAATATCTTTCTTGATAGTTAGCAAATATTTTACTTGAACAAATTAGTTAACATCCCTGTACTTGAATTTCCCTATCCAAAAGGAGAAATAGTCATATTAGAACTTTGTAAAGTCCAATAATTATTGCAGTTAGCAACTCCCAGCATAACTACTACAAATGTTAGTGAAGTGAAGCCTAATGGAGTTCAGCTTAAGATATTTAGGCCAACTACTGTGTATGTCCTTTTGTGAGGTATACATTAAAACAGGAATCTGTGGTCAATCACACGTAGATCAATTTTTTGTCAGCACTCTGAGTTTCTCATTTGATGCATGGCATAAAGTAAAAATATCCAGAGTTGCATTAGAGATGAAGAAACATTTCCAGGCACATAAATCATATTCCAGGAGCTTTGTGAACCTTTAACTAGTGGGGGCTAAGAGACATTTCAGGCAATTTTGTTATGATTTCACTTCTAAAGCATCTTTCACTGTTTATTGCCGGAATCATGATATTAGCACGGATGCACCTCTCATCTGACCCTGTTTAGCTGTTCACATAGCCTTTGTAAGAAGAGCAAAGTTTATTCCAGCACTTATGCAACTGCCTTTTTGTAATTGATGATTCTGACATTTTAAAAAATGTCTTGTTTGTTTAAAAAATTGTAATGAAAATTTCTCAATAACATAAGGCGCATTTTTCAAACCAGTAGGCGGGCATGAAGTTAATTCTGGTGAAAAGTGAGAAGCCCCTGGGAAATTTCACCCAGCCTTTCCTCTCTCCACCCCACAAAAGTATTTTCCCCTCCAGCAGTCACAGAAGTGCGACATTTATTCTGAGTCAGTGAATGGAGGTGGAGCTCAAGATGCCATGTTGCTACCTATGCTCTATGCATACAGCAGCAGGGAGCTGCCCAGGCAGCACTCGCTTCTGCCCATCTCCTCTTCCAGTAGATACCACAGGGGAGCAGTGCCGTGGCGGCGGAGCCAGGCCTTCCTAAACACCACTCCTCCGTCATGCCCAGATAAGTGAGGACTGTGTACAGGAGCTAGACTAATTCTTGGAGCTCGGGAGTTTTGCCAGGTCTCAGCTATTGATCTCAGGGGATGACTAGGTGGCGGGGGGAGAAGAGGGTCCCATCTCTAGGGGCTGGGTGCAGGACTGGGAGAAAACTGACTGGACTAGGATTTGCTGGAGCTGAAGATGTGACAATTTGTTTTTCTTCTGCAGGGAGGCAGGGAGAAAAGGCAGTAATTTTATGCTCAGAGATGGCTGTAGAGTGGGTGTTTATATGCATGTGTGTGTGCCTGTAGAAGGAAGTGGGAGAGGGGAGGGCAAGGTACAAAAGAAAAGAAGAAAAGGAGCTCTGCGAGAAAGGTCTGAGAGCAGTGGTGTGAGTATAGAACTTTTAAACACTGACACTTTCACTCCTTTTGATGTATTGCTTTCTTCTTCAGCTTCTAATGAAAGTAAATTAAAATTCTGTGTATTCAACTAATTTATTCTGCATTAAAATCAGCATCGTCGTACACGGTATTTACTGAGACTTTCTTTGCCATACTGAGCATCACCTGCGGTATTGCTGAGGAAAAGTCAGATAATATTGGACACCTCGTCTTTTCTTGATAGGTCTGCTCCTTGAGAATTTATTCATAGGCTAATAGTGAGTCATGAAGCATGCTGGGTTATGCCGCTGCTCTGTTATTCATGATCTTTTCTATTCCACCTGTACGTACACAAAATAACAAGTCTCAATAAGCAAAGGCTATCAGCAGTTGATGATTATTGGCCTGAAATCACACCTTTGAATCCTGCAGATCCATCAGCTCTGCAGAAGCTGGCAGGGCTGAGCTGTGGGTGCCTGTAACACGGTGAAGGACTACAAGCGTGCAGGAAAAATTGGTGGTTTCACACTGGGGCAATTCAGAGAAAGTAGGCAGCAGAGAGAGGTGGAAAACTGGAAAAAAAGGAAATTGAGGTAGTAATGTGAACCTGACAGTGCTTTCATGTCTTGTAAGGGAGAGGTGCAGGTTATAGTTTAATAGAAACATCATTGTGACTGTATGAGAATGAAAGACACGCTGTATGTGCAGGGCAACATTAGTCATACCACCATCACTAGCATGTTACTAGGATTATGTCCCCTGATATTGGCCAGAGCCTCAGCCAGGGCTCTTGGTCCTCGTCTTGTTCAATGGAGGCTGGTTGACTTTATTCCACTGAAACCTCTAGAA
This sequence comes from Aptenodytes forsteri, assembly GCF_000699145.1. Taxonomy (NCBI): domain Eukaryota; kingdom Metazoa; phylum Chordata; class Aves; order Sphenisciformes; family Spheniscidae; genus Aptenodytes; species Aptenodytes forsteri. The sequence goes on along the minus strand of NW_008796221.1, from coordinate 6,385,757 downwards.
AAGTCCATGCGCCACAAGGCAGCCTGGTGGGATCAGGCAGGTTGTCCTCAGGCAACTGGAGAGGAAGGCATCCACCCACAGCACAGACAGTACCTCCCGTCAGACCTCATCAGCAGCACCAGAAATCACCCTTAGTTTTTAACCTTGTTTAATTAATAGGTGGGTTTGGGGGTAGATTCCTCTGTAAAATTCCACATGAAATTCATGCAATGCTGCAGGACTACACATTGTACCAAAATATTTACCACATTTATGTGTTCATACTTTTTATATCATTTTAAAAGGTTGTTTTATTTTAAGGGGGTTTTGTTCTAACATAGACAAGAGAGTTAAAAGTACTATCATTTTACCTCTGGTTATTTTCCAGACAGGTTAGAATGGCAGCATCATTACTCAAGAGTTCAAAAAAGCTTTCTGGTTTTTTGGTAGATTGTTTTCAGCAATCTTTTTAGTCTGTCTTATTCCAATTATTTTCTGTATATCAGACAGAGTATATTTTTTAGGCCAAACTTGATTGCATGAAAAGGAAATGCAGTTGACTATTATATGAGTCAAGTGTTTCTAGTGCAGTTCCTACTCATTTAAAAAATTGTTCTGAATTGTTTCCGGAAATAAGGATAATAATAAGAATTGCACTTGAACAATCATTTATGTCAAAAATGCTAATCCATCCCAGGTGCCAAGATGATGGATTTTTATTTCAAACTGTATAGTGTTGTAAATACTATATTTCGATAGTTTGTTCAGTTCTGAATGCAGAATTGTTATATTTTAAACATTTCATTTGCTACAAGGATAATGAATTCTGCTTTGCTAGAGCATAATATATGTAATTTCAAGTCAACTGGAAGTAATAGTTTTCCAAAAATGTTGGCAAATAGTAATTTTTTTTTTTTAAAGTTCAAACTGAAAATAATACTATCCTAAGAAAATTCGTTAAGGAAACAAAACCACAATGTTTCTAATTTTTAGAGTTTTTTTAATTGAACTATTCCAACAACATTGCCACAAACTAGCAATTTCTTTTAGCTAACCCCAACCTAGAAAAAAATTCTCAGAAAACACATTCTTTGTATAACTTCTTTTTACCAGCTGTCTTAACTTTCTATTTACCAAAGCTCCTAATGATGGGAATTTTCTTTAAGTTTGCAAAGCAATGTGCATGTTTGTAGTCTATGTGTAGGCATAGATATAGTGGTGCGGCATTACTGGTGCTCCGGCAGTGACACCACTATCAGCGCTCCCCGAGGCCTCACAGCACCCCAGGTCTTTTTACAGCAATGTCCTATACAACGATTTTCAAAGGCCAGAGCTTCACCTGAGTCATCCAATTCTATATCACACTTCCAAATATATGATACTTTTTCTAATCACAGTCTGTTAGAGATAATCCATTATAAAACAATGGTATGCATATTATATGTAGTGCAGGTATCTGGATGTATCTAAAAGTGTTAAATAGATAGTAATATAACATTGATTATAATACTAATAGCAGGTGTTGAATGTGTATGATGAAGTGCTTTTATATGTCTATGTCTGTGGGTAGGTGTGCTGAAGGTGTATCTGTAAAAATATACACGTGCGTGTGTGAATATATATGCATTTGTATATATAAAAAATAAACATAAAATTTAGTCCATTTCAGAAGAAAAATGCAGTTGTTTCTAGGAACTAGGGGAGGTAGATGAACTATAATATTATTTCATCATATCAAATGTTCTTACAGATATATCACTGAGGGGCTCCATGCCATGGAGCAGTCACTTTTCCAGCGATCAGCCTGGTCCCTGGGATATGGATTTTGACTTTCCCACATAGAAATATATCCACATGTAGATGTTAGCCTCATTTTGCATGTGTGTGTTAGAATTAGGAGCTAATTTTCTTCCACTATGAATTCTGTGTTAAACATGCTTTATCTTGGGTTGACAGAAAAAGCCAGGCTTTCCCTGATTTGGGTCTTCTACCAGTTAAGTGCAAGAGTGGCACTGGCCATAGAAATCAACATCAGGTCCTCCCTCTCTCTCTCTCTTTTGCTCTCTCTCACACACATAACTGGAATGCAGCTGAGGGGAACAGCCAGACCAAGTACAGTAAAAAGGAGGGACTGGAACAAAGACCCTAAAGCAAAGGATAAAATATAAAGTGCAATCTCAATAAAGACTGTATCAAAATCTGTTCACGGAATGCAAACACATTGAATGCATGTAGGTCCTCCCTCTCTCTCTCTCTTTTGCTCTCTCTCACACACATAACTGGAATGCAGCTGAGGGGAACAGCCAGACCAAGTACAGTAAAAAGGAGGGACTGGAACAAAGACCCTAAAGCAAAGGATAAAATATAAAGTGCAATCTCAATAAAGACTGTATCAAAATCTGTTCGCGGAATGCAAACACATTGAATGCATGTAGACAACCTTTAATCTATCATTTTCCAAATTTGAAAGTTTTCTTTTGGGGTATATAATAGATATCATAAAAGAGACTTGAAACAATCCCTCTCTGAGTCAAGACTAGAAGGAGAAAGTCAATGTGTTTAGTCAGTGCCTGACAGCCTTCCTGTGGCTATGAAAGCAGCCCTATCCAGTTGACAAGCAGAGTGATGCATAATACCTTGTACAATATAATTGCATCCGCTTCAACAGACTTCAGCAAGATTTTTACTCTTTCTTGCAGTGGCAGCAAGTTCTTCTCCCAAATCTTAGAAATGACACGGGCTACCATGACTACTTTGTGACCTCTGCATCTTGCAATAGCAGTTTTTAGGGACAGGCTATATATCGAACCTACTCCTTCAGAGTAATTTAAATTTCTCATGCATTGTAGCTTTACTATTATATTGCTATCAGTGATGGAATTAGATGTTCTTTTAAATCCTGGTTTAGCTGGAAAAGGGAGAAATCACATTAAACTCGTATAATTTTTATTCCTTTTTCTTTCACCTCTTTACAGTTTAGGCAATTTGATGCAACAGTACTAATCTGCCATTAGATGAAGGCATACCTCGTATTTTTGTGTTTGAATTAGGCAGTGTGTCTGGTTTTTAATTTGGGAGAGCGAGGGATTTGAGGAAATTGCAGAATGCTCACGTAACTAATTTCTCTTTTAATGGCAACAGCTTTTAATCTTTTTCATGTCTTGTTGGTATCTGAGCACATCTGGGTCTTACTTAGGGTATTCAAAATCTTTGTTATGCCTTGAGAGCATCTTTCCCAAATGGATTCTATTTGTGCAAGTGGAAAACAAGAATATATTGTCAGTCATCTAAAACAGTCTCGCTTTTGCACATTCCCTTTAACTACATGAAAATAACCATACATGAGACAAGTACTCATTCTACTTCTTTTCATAGTTGGGGGGAGGGGGAGAATCCTTCGGTAGAAGAAATGTAGAGTGGGTAAGAAGCAAGTTGGGAAAATATCTAATTACAATCCAAAGTAGAACCTGGCTACATTCCAGTGGAGGAGAAGCACATCTGTTATGTGCAAACAGTTCTTCCCTGTGTATGCAGAAGACTTGCACTTGGACCTAAACCTCATCTTTGACATTACTCATTTTAATGATGGTATCATTTTTTGAATGCCAGGACAGTCTCATTAATAGGTTTGGGGAACATGCTCTTTGTAAGATTATGTACTGACAGGCAAGGACTGTGCTAATACAGAAATGCCTTTCAGCTTCCTTGGCCAGCATGTGGGACAGTAGGCGCTGATACCAGAGGGATTTATCCTACATTTTCTCCAAACCATTATGTTTCTTCCTCCATTGCTGCTAGTATTTGCTTTTTTCTCTATTTCTGTGTCACTTAAATGACATTATCAGTTCCACTATTTCCAGCCCTCTTGTGCTAGGCAGGCTTCGAGGGATCTCTGGTGCTATGGAGCTCTTTCTGATAGCAACACCCTAAAGCTGGACATAGAGGCAGTTGGCCTCAGCTCTATCAGAGTAAAGGCTGTCCTGTGCCTTCAAGTCCAAGTGAACATAGCCGGAAGAAAATGTGCCACCTATGGTTGTCACCAACACTGCCCCAGAGAAACATCTGAGCTTGCTGTTACATAAATTCAGGATTGCCTCAGAATCCAAAACACGCTCTCCAGTTTTCAGACTAGATGGACCATTGATTCTCCTTCTAAATCTTTTTTGAACTACTCATTTTGAAGCTAGCTGAAGCTATATGAATAAGCGTGAAAATATACATACCTCTGTTTTCCAAAAGTACCTTTGAGATGAATTCTACTAGGAGCGCTTTATGGTATTCAGCATTTAACCCACAGATCATTGCAATAAATCCTAAAGGACAGGGAAGTCTGAGAAAGAAAATGGATATGGTCACTGCAAATATCAAAGTTAGTGTCCTCTCTTTTTATGGACTTTATCACATAACAAATAAACACGCTGAGAAACATTCACATTAGTTATCCCTAGCATATTAAATAATTCATAGAAGTAGTGTTAATAATTGTACTATAGTGACATTAACAGCATGGTATCAGACCTTTTCATTGCGTAAACCTCCTCCACTGTCCCCGGTTAATCAGAATACTCCTTGCCATGGGAATGCTAGCAGTGCTGTTACAATAGTTCTCTCATGTGGGATAATAATATACCTATTTTTGGAGTGATAGTGGAAAGACTGGATAGTTTCATTCTCAATGAAAATAAAACAATAGAACTTTTCAGAATTTGTTTCTTCACAGTGTTTAACTATAATTCCACTTATTTATTAACCCGGAAGATCCAGTCTTGACAATGCTTCAGTAGTAGTTTACAGTATTCCAGGTTCACTAGACATTAAATACATTGATTGATTGGTTAATCTTTATGCATGTAAAATTTGTCAAGACTACACAATTTTGGGACTCCTTGCTGAGAAAAGCTAAAGGACTGCCAGTTTGAAAATGCTGTGATTCGTTCTTCTAAATATTAACTGGGAACATAATATATAAACTTTTAATAGTATAAAATTAGAAACAAAAATATTATAATTATATTTTGTAATTATAACATTTAGTACATTGTTTTCAATTATTATAAAAGCTATTTTGCAAATTGGTTTATTGTCCTATGAACAGGTGCACCTTCTCTCTGATATATCCGTTGTAAAATCCATGAAATCAAAATACACTAAGTCAAACAAACACTGAATTCATTCACCCAGCCATGCTTAACTTTGCTGGTAGGACAATATTATTTATAGTGATGTCTCTCTTGTTAGTGTCAGCAGCCCCAGATTTGGTTTGAGTGATTCATAAAGACAATTTTGGGCTTCTTTTCATGAACTTGTATCTTCTTGATTATAGTAAATACGTAAAGAATTAAAATAGACAAGGAGCCCTGCTTTCATTTTTATACCTAGGGTTGTTTGGGTTTTTTAGTTTAACCTTAGGTGAGTTTCTTCCGATTGTAATCCCCATTGGAATTAATGACTATGTCATTTCACTGTATTTCTAAAAATCCCTCATATGTACATTTGACACCTTACTGTGTTTTTTGTCTGGAAATTGCTTTCTGGCAGGGCATGTATGTGAGCATTTTGTGCACACAAGCCTGAAAAATTAATAATTTCATACTTGAACTGTCATAAGAAGCAAAAAGAACAAAAGCAGTTTTAATACAAATTGACATCCATTTTTAAAACATTAATTTTTGGAGTAGGATTCACCAATATACTCTAGGCTTTTTGTGCCTGCCTGAAGCAGGACAGGGCTCTTAGACATGCAGCCAGTTAGGATATTTTTAAAGACAGGGAAGAACAAAGCACCCAGCGCACATCAGTTTCCTTTCCGCTTTCTCTAGCACTCTGCTGCTGGCATTCACATCCCGAATTCCTCCTGCTCCTTCCATTCCTGTATCCCACAGCACACATGCTCATCCATTGCTTCTCCTTAGTTATCTCCTGTCTCTGATGTGCTGCATCCCTGCACACATCGTACTTTTACCCTTCTTCCTGCACTTCTCATGCAGCAGATAGTTCTTAGAAGGAAGTTTGTGAAATGGCTGTCCTATTTCCCACCATTTTCACAGGCTTACCAAATAAGGGTACGTTGTGCATAAAATATGCTTGAGAGAAATTTTCCATGAATTGTCTTCTGTCACTATGGCTACTATCTCCAACCAGATGGGATATCACAACTTGGTCTCAATTTTTGATGGACGTAAAAGCAATACACTCTCAGGAGAGATGGTACCACCTACTTCGTCAGGAGCAGGATAGAAATATTGTATGGAAGCAAATGACAATAAGTGGTAGCCTTCTGAGGAAAAATTAGATATAATGATCATTTTGGGAAGGGCTTTTTAACTACAGGTCACCTGTGGGATGATTCACAGTGAGAACATGAGGAGATGGCAGGCATACTGTGAGACACTTTTTTCAGTCTGGACAGAGAGTCTGATACAGGATCACAGTCATTCATAATAACCCATTTTAATTTACTTTTATTCATTAGCTAATTAACAAATTAATAAATTCAAACATCCAGAAAATTAATTATTTTCTAAAGAGGAAGATATGGTGTGTTGTCATACACAACAGAGGATTAATGCCCCTTTATATATAAAATCTGAGATTTGACTATTGAACAGTAATTGATGTATCTATAACGCAGCCTAGTTTGTTGCAAGGGTTAGGATCCAAGCATTAAGCTGAACCCCTACATTGCACTGGAAAATGATAGAGTATTTACCGTGCAGCGGTTTTGCTATTGTTCAAATATTTACTGCAGTGGAAATGAAGTCACAACAAAATTGTGACTCCACAGTGCTATAAACCGTACAAGAGTACTGCAAATTCTCGTCTCTCTCTCAGAAAGCTTGTAAACCAAAACAGAAAATAGAGAAGGTGAATGAGACATACAAGGAGGCAGAATAGCTAGTGAGTGATTGGATAATCCTCATAAAAGGAGAATGTGATTCTTAGCCATGCAGCTATAAGGGTGAAAAGTGACCTTTGCCTAACCATTACAAGACTGGAGTCTCCTGTGTGTTATAAAGCAGTCTTAAAGAAGGGGCTTGGTGGGACTTTTGTTAATGATTTTGCCTCCTTCGTCTCACCAAAAATTATTATGCAAGCTGAATTTTGTAGTTTAGACTCAGTGTAGTATTCAGGAATGGGCTGGGAAAAAAAGCATAAATTACTCAGTGGTGAAGGTGTTAAATTGTTTTGCAAATAATAAAAATATATTGTCCTTGAAAATGAGTGCTTGGCAGTGAAAGAGGCTCTAGAGATACTAAGATAACATTTGCTTGGAAGGAAGGTCAGTTTGATAATACATTACCCTCTATTAACCTGGAAAAATACAGTAAAACCTGAGAGAACCAAAAGGAACTCCACTATTTCTCTTTGCCATACAATTTTAAAGCAAGTAATATATTTATACATGCCTGAAAAAGTATTGAGTAGATCTTTTGGTATAGAAATTATGTGAGACGCTTACTGAAATAGAGGTAACTTTTTTGTTGATGATTTTACTATCAAAAAAGATAAAATAGAGGTAATACATAAGATAAGCATGTATCAACTTAAAGGTTGAACGGCCCTTATAAAACTCTTAAGTAGCAAATTGCTCATATATTAGCCATACATTTGTATGAGATATTTGTTAACGAATTGGTAATCAAAGATTACTCCATTTTCAATGTGCTGAGGTATTTATACGTAGTAGACTATTAGTAAAGATCCACTTATTTAACTGGAAATTATTTCACTGTTTTGATATATTTAAGTTCTGCTTGATACAAATATAATGCTTTCTGTCTTTAATTTTGCATAAAAGCATTAACCTGTAGTAATCCAGACTTCTTTCAAAGTATCTGTCTCTATCTCTGGAAGGTGCTGACCTTGTAAATGCAGTTGACTGCTTTCAAGATACAGCAAGATTTGAGGTTTTCTATATATGTACGAGTATGAACACAGATCTAGATATTCTGAATTTCTGGTTTGGCAAGACAGTAGAAGCTCTAATAACTAGGATGAAGCAGTGAATGAGCACACAGTTCGTTACAGCTGGCAGGATTAAGGACACAAGATGCTTAGCCAGAACCAGATTCTTCAGCATAAAGTTTGGGAGAGAACTAACAGTGTTAATGGCAGTGTCTGGGATGAGAGTAATTGTAAACATTTCTCATGGGAAGCATTTGGATGCATATTATTATAATAGATTGAACTTGCTAAACAATACGTCATAGCAACACCTTCAGATTTGGTGCCTGGCGTTTGGCTCCGCATCCATGGTTTGGCTCTGAAATAAGCACGCTGACTTTCAGAGGTGCTGAGTGCTGGCAGCTCCCATTGAGCTCGGTTAGCAGAACACAGACCTGAGCAATGAATACACAAAAAATCCACAAATCAAAGCTTTTAGTCTTAGCTTTACATTAAGTTAATGACCTGACTGAGTGAAATCAGATTTGCACCAGTCTCAGAGAGTCGGCTGCTAAAGTTAGGCACCTGAATGAGCACTCTTTGTGAGTGTAGCAAGAAAAACAGAGCATTGATCAAACAATGATGAAAATCATGGACTTAGTTAATAGATAACAGAGTTATAAAACTGCCCCAGTTCTGGCAGTAATGCCCACTCCAGTTACAGGGAATGTCCTCAGAAACCGTAATATCTCAAAAATCAAAAAGAACTTTCAAGTTGTACCTCTAGAGATTTAAAATGGAGACTAATCCTACTCATCTGTCATTGCACATTTTTTTAAGTGTCCAACTAACTGCTGTTAGTTTCACTAAGTACTAATTTAGTATGTAACTCGAAATTGCTTGTCCTCATGGTGCTAGCATTACTCAAAGAAAGAAAAAAGCTCTATTAACCATTTCAGTTCACAAGTAAAACATGACTGTCTATTACTAAAAATTCCCAGTTACATATATATTGCAAAATATAAAGACATTTGTCTTTGTGCTGCGGCCTCTTTGTAAGTGCTCCATCTAGTTCCTCACCTCATTCATCTCCCTCTTTCCTTCCCAGCAGTTTATGTCAAGAATTAGCAGTTGCAATGGAGTGCGGTCGACAATGTTGCTGAAAATGTCTTCCACCGGGGACAGGTGGCACATTGCCAGGCTTCCCAGGCAGGGACAGGGGCTGCTTGGTATTTACATCATGCTCTGCCATACTCTTATGCCTTTAGGCTGCTGGGAGGCTGGCTGGGCTACTTTCCTCCTCCTGGGAGCCATTACCTAGATAAATGTGACGCTCTGCGTACAGAAATAAAATGTTGTGCGTACAAAAGCAAATGTGTTGTAAATTTTGACCTCCTTTTCCTAAAGAAAAAAAAGGGTTTCGTTTCTGCATGAGCCTCTGCACACAGTGACACTTTTCAAAGTGATCCCAAATAGCTATGCAAACATGGCATACATTTTTTATCTTGTTCTTCAGATCCACTGATGTTTTGTCATGCAGTTCATTCACACCAGGCATTTCAGGATGCACAAGTAGTTCCTGTAAGCAAAACCTAGACAGAACAGGCCTACATAATTTGTAAATAAAAGGCTGCCTTGAAAATTGGATCTTTTTGTGTGGTCTTGCCTCTAAATTACTTATCTTTTAAATAATTAGCTTTTTGTAAAGTGGCAGTTTTAACATCCATGCTATGCTTTCAGATGCTTGAAGAAGTGAAAAACTGTCTAGCTAGGAAGAAAGTTTGCCTGCTGTTTAGTACTTTATGAGCAGCCTTCATTTAAGTATTCTTTTGCTATTGCTTTACTTACATTTTTAATCTGCAATGTCTCATGTTTACTGGATCAGCAAATAATCAAGGTCTTTAGATATTTTTGGAATGTATTTTATTCCTCTCCCCAAAAAAGTTGAATGCCTCTATTTAAATAGCTTTTACCACTATATGCAAAATACAAATAAAATGTAAATAGTTTCTTCTACTAATCCACATCTGCCTGGGTGTAATTACATAATACATGCTGGTTAAGCACAAAAATTTTGAATAGACAGCTTTTTAATTAGGCATGTGCATTGGGTCACAATAGAATTAGAATGGGTTCTAAAAAATTGATTGTATAAAAATGGCACCTGCTTACTCAACAGATCTGATTCTTGGGTAAAGTTGCAGACACGTGTCTGTGTCACATCTTTCTGTTGGCCCTTGCAGAGGAAGCCAAGTTCGGAGCCAGCATGCTCAGTCCTTCCAATGATGGGGACAGATTTTAGCCCGAGTTACCCACTTCTACAATGATGCTTTGTAGAATTACTGACTTTCAAATGTGACAAACAGCTGATTTACATCTGTTGCTCAGGTTTCATTAAGAGGCAGATTTAGGCCTATCTAATGCAAGCCTGAGTGCCTGAATGCCTAGAAATACATTTTGATTTCACTTTTTGTCAGATTTAGTAAATAATAATTTTTATGACCCTGATTTTTTCCTCTGAACCTCAGTTCCCAGAATCCAGTGAGTGAAAGGAGGATCTGTGGATAGTTGTTACCTGTCAGCTTTGCAGAGTTTGTCAGCACATGGGTAAAACTTTCTGTATGAGGTGAAGACTGGGAAACGGTTCTTCCATGCCAGTATGAACAGAGATATTTTAATGGGCTGTTCAGTGTTCTCACATACCAGCAAGTGGTCCTGAAATTATTCCTGAGTGCAGAGGCAGCTGAGCATTATGTCTCCCAGCAGCTCTTTTCCTTCCACTGTGGCTGCCGCAGTACTATCTATCAGATAAAGTTTTTATAAAGCTAATAATAAAGTGGTCAATTTTAAATTTAGCTCTTCCAATCAGTAGCTGTGGTTACTATATGCATGTACTTCTCCCCAGGTTACATTCTTGATACGTTTTAGCAGTTAATTTAATGTTCCTTTTTAAAATAAATAAGTTAGAATTTTCTTGGCAGGTGTTTCAAGTATTTCAGTATTAATATGCAATAGTCATCTTACACTGCCATCTCCTTTAAGAAGTTACTATAATTCAGTAATTTTTATTTTAAAAATAAGGGTAACTATGTAATGAGTATTAACAAAAAGTAGGGCCTAATTTTTCAAAAAAAGATAAATCAGGCTACCATGAACTGCAGGATCCTAGGTTTTATCTGTTGTCTATAAAAGGTATGCCATGCAGATGTTAGCAGCTAGAGCCAAATTGGTTTTACAAGGTTCTGTGGCCAGTCAGAGTACAAGAAAACAGAGAATTTCTGTTTATGCAGAACCTTTTGAAATCTTTTACATCCAAAGAAATGCCTCTACCCATTCATAACAAAAATTTTTTATTCACACACTGGATTAACACCTATGGAGAGTGGAAGGAAGTTGAAATTCAAAGTTCCAGAATATAATTTGGCTGCTACTGTTTAACTGAATGATCCCTCATGCACTAGTTCTCTGTACTGCTACTAGTAACTGTATATGCACATGTAAAAATGGCTCATTTCTAACAAATCTTCGCCTCTTTCATGACCATCAATCACGTGCCGTTGTTATTAAAATTACCCCCATGTTTCATATCTCAGTACTGAAAACATGCTAACACCTCTGAATTTATTATTAATAGGCTACAGTGCCTGCAATCTTACAGCACTTTGCAGAAAGAGAAGACAAGGTCACTGCTGAGAAGTGACAGAAAGAGCTGGTAATTACAGTAGATAGTGTGGGTGGGCAGGTGAAGGGAAAGCTTCAACAATAAAGTAATAATGTATTGCTAGTTCTGAAGCTTGTGCAAAGTATGCATATGCAGAATTTAGAGTATATTGTTGAGAAATGCAAGTGGGAATATGTAATGCTGGAGAAGTTAGTAGAGTTTACCTGGGCTATAAATGCAGCAAAAAAAAAATGCAGCCTGAGTCTTGCAGAGCTGGTGCTTCCTGTGCTGACTTGCCAAACCATGGGCTGTTTTTAGCTCCACTGCTACTGGCTTGTGCTGGCTGCAGGGCGGTAGCAGAGCTGTCCCTGCCCCCCAGCAAATCACAGCGTTCTGTCATATTTTAAGCACATGAACCACAGACACTAAGAGCTTGATCCAAAACCCATCAGAAACAATGGAGACATTTCTACTAAACTTTGAATGTGATCATAAATTAACAACAAAGATCTAATCTGCATTTTTTCCGCTGCATTCAGGCTTCGAATTTTAAAGAATTCTAAATAATAAGAAGAAGGGCAGTCCAGCAGGCAATTCAGTTCACTGAGGTACCATAAGAAATTCCAGCCAGGAAACCGAGTGCACAAGAAACAATAATAATAAGAAATAAGCAAAGTGTTTGTATACAAATGGTGGGAACATGGGTAAGAAAATGGAGGAACTTTACCTACTAGTGCAAGATGTGTATACAGACATTCTAGGGGTAATAAAAACATAGCAGAAACAATAACTGGAGTCACTGAATAATATAGGTTCTTCAGAAAGGAGGGAAATAGAGCTGGTAGCATTACATGAAACCTTAGGCTAATTTGTAATGAAATGAGTTATGTCAATAAAACAGATTCTGTTTGGATCAAGCACTTCAAGCGTGAAAAAAGTATTTTTGCAGAATTAATGCTTGCAGAAAATCCCCGGGGTGTCAGATTTAAGTCTGCAACATTATTGTAGAGAAGAATGTAAGTAAGAATCTGTCATTAGAGGATGTTGAAGCTCATAAATTTCTGGTAGGGCATGTGTAGAGTTTGTAGAGGCTAGTGAGGAAGATGAAATTGGGGAGAGCACCCAATAGTGAGGACGTGGAAGTAGAGAGATGTTCAGCCTTGAGAAGAGAAGGGTCAGGGGGATCTTACCAATGTATGTAAATACCTGAAGGGAAGGTGCAAAGAAGATGGAGCCAGGCTCTTTCCAGTGGTGCCCAGTGATAGGACCAGAGTCAATGGGCACAAACTGAAACACAGGAGGTGCCGTCTGAACATCAGGAGACACTTTCTTACTGTGAGGGTGACTGAGCACTGGCACAGGTTGCCCAGAGAGGTTGTGGAGTCTCCCTCCTTGGAGATATTCAAAAGCCACCTGGACACGGTCCTGGGCAACTGATTCTAGGTGACCCTGCTTGAGCAGGGGGGTTGGTCAAGCTGACCTCCAGAGGTCCCTTCCAACCTCAACCATTCTGTGATTCTGTAAGTAAGCTCCAGTCATTTTTGTAGGTTTCGTTCTAAAAGCCAAGCAAAGTTTGATGCTTAATATAAATGTTCTGCATAACTTCAAAGATACCCACTCACTGTGAAACTGTGATTTCTGGAGGCAGACTATGGCTTGCTCAGAAAATCAGGCAGGAATTATAAAGGGGATCGCTATTATGCCTGTCCATATGCACCCATTATTATTAGAAGCAGCAGGAAAGAACAGGCAGAAAAGGTGCCACAGGAACCTTTCAGGGAGTTTTCCTAAAGTAGAGAGGTTTTGAACTTTGCATTAGCATGGCACTGGCTCTGTAATGCTCTTAACTTATCTCTCCCTTCCTACCAAATGCTGGGTACTTCTCTCTGTGTCAGCAATGAGGAACTCTCAGCCTGGAAAATGAGTTGGATTTGGAGAAACTCCTACAGTCCAGAGATTTATTTGAAGGATTTCTGAAATTAACCCCTTTTATTCCTCCTTCATGTCCCCTGATCTGAAACGCTGTTTCTTCCCAGTTTAACACCACTGTAGCTATTTCTCTGAGTTGAACTTAGTAACTCATGCCTTTTTCCCCATCCCTCTTAACCTTCAGCCATATGTTCTCCATATGACAGCACAGCATTATGGGTCCCAAACGGTTCAACTGTGAGTGAGTTACAACTTCAGAGTGTGCCTAGACATGCTATTCATGTTATACCTCAGAAACCACAAAGACCTTTAAAAATGTTGATTCAGGAAATGCTGAAGAATATTCTGCTGTCTTGTGAGGGATAATGCAGCGTCGTTATTTGAAGAAGCTCTTACCCAAGAACTTCTAATGCTCAGTTTTGCCTATTTAATGATTGGGGAAAGGGGCTACTTGGCCTATATATTTCCTGACTGCACTCCCTGTGCACAAGGTAATTTCTTTTCCCTGGAGACCTATGTAATGTCAACTAGTTTATCTGATTTTTCTGATTTATCAAAAACATATTGTTTTAAGCTTTATGTCATAGCTGATCCTGTACAAATGCATAAAGTGAAGGGGTGAAAACAGACAATGATTTACTTGCCCAACACAATAAATGCATTATTCCTTTTGCACCCTGCTTAAGTATTGCAAGAGAGGATGAACAAACAGATTGGTCTCCTCCCACCACATATCTGCATTGCCAGCACTCAGGGAAATAAAGACTGCATGGATTAAAAAGTTGCAAGGGTACTATTAAGGCATAAGCTACTGAAACAGGAGCATGCGTTGAAGAGGTCTCAGTTCAACAGTATCAGTCCTATTATGAGCAATGTCAGCCTCACTGCTAATGCGGAAGCCAGGGATGAGAATGCAGGTAAGATCTTTCTATATCAGGGCATGAGGAAATCACAATTAATTGCAGCCATTGCCACAATAATTTAGTGCAGTACATTCTTTCTCTCTTTTAAAGCTTGACTTTTGAAAACTGTTTTACTCTCAGCTGCTTGAGACACAAGCATTGGAGTTCTTTCAGCACTGCCTATAAAGTGACCTTACTGCTTTTTCTTATAGTTCGAAATCTATTTGTGATGCTCATTTAAGACAGTATTTGCAGCTCCTAAGGTTTCTGTGAATAATATTCACAAATATTTAAACGAACTCCCTTAGCATTTTTTCCCTAGGCACCCTCTGAAGAAATCTTTCTCTGAATCACAATTTGTGCATATGCAATTAATTACTGTCAGGCTGTTAGACAGGCTGATCGTGTAGGAATTGACCATTTCATTTTCACATAGAAACAGCCTTTGCCTTTCATTGTCACATAGAAACAGCCCTTGTACTGGCATATTGATGATGCTCTTTTTTCCTCAGTTTGCTTGATTAGATCTTTTGATTGAAGTACAAGGAAGACATAATTTCATAAATACACTTGAAGCAATTCCACACAAACCACCTCATCCTCCCTAAATCATTCTCATTTTATTGCTGAATTTTCAAATGCCATTAAAAAACATTACATTATGATAGGTCAATTATTGAACTTGTAGACACCTCACAGTGTTGTCTGTATAAATGATTTCTTGTTCCTATTTAATGGTAGGATAATAAGATAATCTTCACTTAGAAAAATACTTTAACTTGTGGGGTTGTCTAACCAAACATCCTTCTCCTTTAGTATAAAGATGCAAACTGTTTTATAAAGTGGAAACTGACTGTGGGTCATCAAACTGTTCTGAATATTGTTTGTACTGATTACTCATTTTTATTTTAATATGCACCTTAACAGTACCATAAAAAAATTATTTATGGCTATAAATATATAGATCCATTCTAACAACAAGAAGGAACTTGAACTTATTTCTGAACTTTTCAGTAACAGAAGCTGGTTGGTGCATGAGCAATATGGAGACCCATAAATAGCCAGCTGACTTAAAGTATTCTGCTTTCATATATTCTCTGACTGTACTGAGCTCTGTACTATACATGAGACAAGATTTGGAGGTAAAGGTAGTATCTTTATTTTTATTTGACCAGCTGGTTTAGCTGGAAATATTAAGCTGATTTTCAGACATTTGTCTAGATTTTTCTAATAAAAAGCTATCATACCCATCTACAAAATTTGTCTTGTCATTGCCCTTGAACCGTCATGGCTACAACAAAATGCCACTAAATACGTCTACGATATGCAAGGTACAGTTTAATTCATGCCTAGAATAGGAAATGACTGTAGTAGTCCTGGATGTCTGATGGCAAGTAATGACATTTAATAGGAAACTGTCAATATCATGATCAATGCAAAAAGTATTTCCTTATGCTCATGCATGCAGAGTCTTGCATCCCTATTCATTGATTCTTAAGTCCACGAGTGCCTACTATTTCCTTTTTTTTTCCTTTTACTCTTCACCAAACAATGGTATTTCTTGACAACCAACCCTCCACATAAACTTTGATTGTATCTTGTAAAAAAGTAATGTGTGGACTACACTGAAAGGAGTCGAAAAAATAGGGAAGAGATGTTAAGAAAAGGTGTATGTCTGGATCCAGCTTAATTCTCCAGCTGTGAGCTTCCACAGAAAAGCAATAGTACTTTCATTGTCTATTTGTATTACATTTGCTGACACAAATTTTACTTTTTTGTCTCCACTATTTGAGTCAGTATGTTGAGCTAATTTCTTTTATTTTTTAATAGAGTTCTATCTCATAAAAAAAAAAAATTGCACTGCATATACAGTAACTGAAGTTGTCTCATGTTGTCACTATTTTTTCTTCTCTTTCTAGGTGATGTCATTGTCTATATTAATGAAGTTTGTGTCCTTGGACATACTCACGCAGATGTAGTCAAACTCTTCCAGTCTGTTCCTATTGGTCAGAGTGTCAACTTGGTGCTATGTCGTGGATACCCTTTGCCCTTTGATCCTGAAGATCCTGCCAACAGCATGGTGCCACCCCTTGCAGTAATGGAGAGGCCTCCGGTAGTGGTAAATGGAAGACATAACTATGAAACTTATTTGGAATACATTTCTAGGACTTCTCAGTCTGTTCCAGACGTAACAGATCGACCACCACACTCCTTGCACTCCATTCCAGCAGATAGTCAGCTTGATAGCACATTCCCACCACCTGCCCATGATGATAATGTATCAATGGCTTCTTCTGGGGCCACCCAAGCTGAACTCATGACCTTAACCATTGTGAAAGGGGCCCAGGGCTTTGGCTTCACTATAGCAGACAGTCCTACAGGACAGAGGGTGAAGCAAATTCTAGACATTCAGGGATGTCCTGGTTTGTGTGAAGGTGACCTCATTGTTGAGATCAACCAGCAGAATGTACAGAACCTGAGCCATGCAGAAGTAGTGGATATACTTAAAGAATGTCCTGTTGGAAGTGAAACTTCTTTGATTATCCATAGAGGAGGTAAGTTTGGAAAGTCTGTACAATTACGAAAATGTGTGTAAAAGGTTCTAAACCATAAGACATAGATATACTCACTACATCCTTGTGTGCTAGATTGGAAATTAATTTCCATGTTGCGGGAGGTAACACCATTGGTTCTGCAAAAGTGTGTCTGCAGTTAAGTATCCTAGGCAAAATCTAACAGTTTGTTTTGTACATTCCTTTTTGGTTTTTGAGTGTCAATGGTCCCACATCTGTATAAGGGTAAAACTAGAGCAGTTCCAGACCTTTCACCCCATAATAGTTTGTATGGTGTCTGCAGCAAACTCTTATAGTCCCAAAGCAGTGCTGCAAGCTTTAGATATAATTGTATATATTGACTCATTAAGGTAGATCAAAATCAGAGCAATCTATTAGCCCTTTACAAGGTTACTGGTTTTGACAAGCCCTTTTGCCTCCTTTTCCTTCATTGTAAAAGTATTGTACAACAGTTGTTTTGTTTCTTTCTTGACAACAAAGATCCATAGTATATTTTTCTCTGTTTTAAAAAAATAGCTTCTAGCAACTTAGTTTTTCTGACCAGTCTGACACAGTAAGCTTGAATATACACCACTGGAAGGGGAGAGTCAAGACTTATCTGTAAGGAAGCAATAGCAACAGAAGAAGTCTTAATAATTTGACAGTGATAAGTAATTTCATAGCTTTTAATATTTTAGTCAAACAAATTTTCTTCAATGGTTCAAGATGACCATCCATCACAATTTATTATTACCTGAGGTGAATAATGATTGAATTTCTTTAAAGATCTTTGTTCTTCTAAAGGCATTCATATGTCACTGAGTGTATGTTACTCCATGCTTCAAAAGAAAAAAAAAAGGATTCTATACAAAAATACTAATTACTTTCCTTCTGAAGAATAGAGGTTGGGAAGTGAAGCTTTAGTGTTTGCGTATGCCAAATGTTTGTCATTAGAAAACCTACAAATTCTTAGAACAAAGAATATAGCAACGTTTTATAAAATTGCAGAAATAATAAACATAAGGTGATTTAAATATCTGTAGATTCACATAGTCAATAAAGTATTTTTCATATCTATATTCAAAAGAATGATTTATGAGAGACAGAATCTGACATTTCTTTGGAATGAAACCAAATTAAGATAAGTAAAGGCCAGTTGGTGTCACTATAGTATATGAACTTGGAGAAAGTTAATTGTTGCAGAGGTGCTATATTATTTGGTATTAAATCTGGTTTTATTTAACATCCATTAAGAATCTGTAACAGTGGAGTAAGCAACATTTTTTTTCAGAAGATGCTGACGAATTAGGGAGAATTGCATAGCAAAAAAGAGTATAAAGGGGATTAGAAGGGTTAATGTAACCCTAAAAGATGGGATTTTGTTTTGAAAAATGCAAGCTAATCCCCCTCTAGAGGAAAACTATTCAGAACACCAATCTTCAGAGAGAAGTGGAGTGTGAAATCCAGTATGCTGAACAAGCCTGAGTAATAATAGACAGCAAAATAGGTATTTCAGCAATCAGTGCAGGACAGTAGCAAAAAAACCCTGAAGCAGCAACATACTCAAGCCCATGAGGATAATTCCTCTCTCTCAAGAGAATTTCTTCTTAGAGCATCGATTCATGATCAAAATGAGTTGATCAACATGATAGTTTAACAAGTTCTGCTACATTAACTGAGCTGTGGTTATTTTCTACACATTGCTGTGGCAGATAGGAGTTACTGCACTGAGCTCAACCCTCAATAAAAGCAGTATAAATTTACACCATCTTGTCTTTTGTCAGGCCAGACACTGAGGTACAGTTACCCTAGCTCAGCTGACACAAAATACTAGGTCTAAATGCAGTAATGTGTTCCTGAGTCTTAACCCTCTGATGCTGGGGCAGGGGTTGGTTGGTTGCTTTAGAGAATGCAGAGAAGAGAAAGAGAGCATGTTTTGTTCATTACTAAGACTAAAGCAACTCTTTGGAAGTACTACAGAGTGATTAAACTTATTGGGATGACACAGAACAAATGAAAGGTTACTATCAGAAATTTCTGTACATCAGAAATAAGGAATATACCTTAATGCAAGGTTGTTAGACTCTGAAATTAAAGAAAAGGCTCGTTTGTTTGAGTGATTCAAAAGAATTGAAAAAATACAGTGTATGAGACAAACCTACTCTACCTGAGAGATAGCTAAATCATAGCTTAACAGAAATATGGTTGGGTTTTTTCCTAAATTCCTAGGAAAAGGGAATCCATGTGACCAAATATGCATTTATAATGCAGGTAATTATAACTATGCTAGTCATCATGTCTCCTTTTATAGTCCCTGGGTAGAAATAGGCCTTTCTAGGGTGCAATTCATGTCATTCCAATGTAGATGTTTCAAATAAGTCAGGTGTACCCTAAAAGTATATATTCTGCTTGACTGACTATAAAGGGAATTGAGGATGACTGGTTCAGATGTACGTGTCTATCCCACATGTTATGAATAAGAAAGAGATTATAAGATTTGGTCATGTGGGATAATCTGAATACAAAACAAAATTCTAGTACTTAGGGGAACCTGCTACGATCCTAAAATATTTAGTCTGTGACACTGGTGAAGCAAGGCATACTTTCTAGTTACTCATGGATCCAATTTTTATTTTATTATCTCTAATGTGTAATGACACTTGAATAATACCATCTTTTTCCATCATTACCCTATGCATCCTGTCTTTAGTGTCTCATTTTTAAGATTAAGACCAAAGTACTATTCCTGCCTGTGGAAGAGGAAGGCTGTGTTTTGCATAAGGTTGTGTGTTGCTTTGTAATGTATGCTGTCTCTGATATGAATATGGCCTGACTGCACAGTTCACTGTGGCAAATCCATTTTTGTGACTTAATTTCTCTCTCTCATCCAGCAATCTTATCTACATTAGCAGACGAGAAACAGATCGACATTGGCTGAGATATATTCTCACTATAGGAAAAAAGCATCTTATACAGGAAAAAATGCTCTCTCGTATGCATATAGTATGCATGCTACAGCATTTAAAAAGCCATTGTCCCTCAAGCTTAGGAGGTCAACAGCCAGAGTATGCAGGGGAAGGAAAGGTCTGCATGTTTCAAAAAGATGGAGGGAATAGCAGTACTCAAATTTAAAGAGGCCGCTAAAGAAAACTGTCTGAACCAACACCAAACAGAGACTTGTCATGGGGTACAATCCAGCTGGAGGAAGTCCCACTGAATCTGTAGTGTTCTCATTTTAAAATCTCTAAAGCAGAAGTAGTAATTTACCTACTTGTTAAAAAAAAATCATGGAAATAATATCATTGTATATCTAAGAAAATACTAAGCAGCACTTGTTTGAATGACAACTGTGATGCTCTATGGCTAGATCTTACAATCTTCTTTCTGGTTATTAGTCAGGTTCTTTGCTAAACACAGATGTGCTGCTTAGTTTGGTTTCTATGCATCTTTTTTTGCTGACCAGCCATATAGTTTCCATTGATTACTATAAGCTGACAGAAGTGTTCATACTGAAAAAAAAATAATTAAAGGAAAAAATGGTGGAAAAGTGTTGCCTAAAAAGAAAAGGAAAAATGAATAGAAAAAAAGAAGGGAAGAAAAAGATATGAAAGTGTGTGCTACCAAAACAGATTTACTCCTTTCCAGCTTTGCTTCAGCCTTACCACTTCATCCTCAGCTTCTGCAGCAGTCTGCATTGAGTATAGGCTGCTGAAATAGTGTGGAAGAGCTCTCAAAAATCAGTCTTTCTGAATGTGGATAGAGCAGAAATTCTGCATTAGTCCAGAACTACTGGACTAAGTGGTTGAAGCAGTATGTACCAAATTTATGTAGAGCAAAATATTCACTAATTAGGACATCAAAAATTGGTTTTGGCATGTTCTACTAAATGAGCTATCCAAGTGCCTGACATATGCCATCTCTTTTGGAAAGTACCTTTGAAATATATGAACCTATAGACAGCAGCCCAGCCCCAGAAGTGTTCCTGTCTAAAAAAGAACTGACACATTCAAATGCAGATCCATCAAAACTATGTCTGAAATACTGTTGTTAAGGAAATCTGAAGACAACCCAGGACTGATTCATGAAGCTATGGCAACTCCTAAACAAGTACTGTGAGTGAAACATTAAAACTAAATGTAAAAAGTGGGGGCCTGACAAAGTTCCTGCATCAGATGGCTGTTTTATAATGGTGGAATCCAAACAGGCTCTGAGAAACTGAGACTGTTAGTACGAAACAGAGCCAGAGAACTGACACACTGTCCATATTGGTTAATTTTTAGGCCACTCCTGGCATGGGACTGGAATAAGCCAGCAGCCAGTTTCACCCTGACATGATATGGGAGATAGCGTGGTCCACATGCAATGCACAAACAGTCAAGATGAGGAGGGAGAATTTAACTATGTAGATGTAAACTGTGAGAATAAAAGGATGACCAAGTATCTTTCTCAGATTTTGTATAAACCCCAGTAGAAGTTTAAAACTCCTTAAGACTGCTAACAGATACCAGTACATCACACGAAGCATCAGCAATTTCCAAAACAGCCAGAAATTTCACAAAAAACATCTCTGCATATTCTAGTGAATAAGCCTAGCCCCTCAAAATAAGCAGACTTCAATGGAAGGAATACTACATCCTCGGTGCCCTTTCCATGGACTGATCTCAGGTTTACCTCTCTACCACAGAGATGACTTTTTTTTTTGTCCAGGCTTGCTATAAGATGTCTTTCAATTCCTCTCATCAGGAAAGCTCATACCTTTTTCTCCAAGTTGTCCTCTCTCTTGGGAAAGCTGCACAAGATAAAGCTTTAGGCAGCACCATCACGCTGCTAACACTAGTCTGGCCCAGGCAGTTCTGATCTCCTTGTTCCACGACGTCACCCCACCATTAAGGTCTCTAGAGCTTTGATTCTGCTTCTGCAGTTCTTCATTCAAAATATTAAGAGAGTACCTTGTGCAAACTGGAGACCCCGTATCTCATGGCTTGCTCATCCCCAATTCAGGACTTTCTAGTCAACAGTACTGAGGGTTTGAAGAAATGAAATTGTTAGGAGGATGGTGTAGGTTCTTGGTTTGGGACTTATGGAGGTTTTCTATCATCCTACTGTCTCTACTCTTTTACATCCCTGAGTCATTGGTGAATTTTTTCCTTCCAGTCACTTCCTAAAGGAACCCAGTCTTGGTTTAATTGCTTCTTATGGGTACTCTGAATTAATAGGAGTCTGTTCATGCTTACTTTGTTCATGAACATATGGTTCTTTCTGTTGTCTCTGACAAGAGATATTGGGAGATACAAGGTCTGATAGCTCTCCTGCTTCCTGCCATACTTTCTCCTCTCCAGACAGTTACTCCAACTGTACATTTGCTCCTGATCCCTTTTCTCCCATTTCTTGAGAGTATTCTAATGTTGAGAGGAACTTAGGTCCATTTGGCGACGTCTGCATTTTTAGCCCTGCTGTATTCTTAAATGGCACATATATCCTTTGTTTATCAGTTTAAGGGACATTTGATCCCACAAAGGGAATGTGCACGTGAACCACTGACCCATTTGAAGTGAACCATGTGAACCATTGATACCTAGAAGCCAATGACATAAACTTCTTCTGTCCAACATGCTGCTAAAACATCCTCTTTCAATTTTCTCTTTCCGATTTACCACACCATTTTGCCTTGCCATCCCTCTATGAAGTGCTCTGTTGTTCCTGGGTCTGTCTGCTTTAAAATTGATGGAAAACAAAGGTTCATAGCTGACCTTTTTCCTTTCCATCTCAAAATTATGAGCTTTTGTATGACATCATAAATTCAACAGTTTCCTCAGCATGAGTTCTCTGTAAACGTATTCTTCTCATGCTAGCTTTTGAGTTGTTCCATTTTTTTGCTGATTTTTGTTGCTGTTCTTAGCTAGTAATGCCAGAAATATTTAATGATCAAAAATATTGTGAGTCATGCTACATTGTCCACCTCATTGACTTTGCTGTTAGATGTCATGTTGCCCTTTTCCCCATGCCCAGCCTTGGCCACTTGTCCCTTCCTACCTTCCCTACATAGAAAACAATGTTTTGTGCAAGATAGTTTCATAACAGCTTTGTGAGAGGGGCAGTTGTCTTTCCTATGTTAATTCCAGAAACAAAATCTCTGAAAGATTTTTAAAAAATACTGTTACCATGCAAGAAATACTGCTGTTATGTTAACATAACTCCTGGAAGCACTGCTTTCCAGATTCATTTTTACAAGACATGTCTCACCTTACAGAGTATCATATTTTTAGCTGTGAGATACATACTCTCCTATTAACCTCCAAATTATTTACATCCTTTTTGTCCTACACATTGAGACTGTTTTCTAGTTTGGATTAACTTGAAATATTTTTTAAGCATCTTGTTGTAATAATCTGGTATAAAATCTATTTTAATAAATATTTTACATGTTATAGCAGGTAAACTGAAAAATAAGTTACATAGATAGCCTAGTTTATGAAGGGATTCAATCTAAATCTTGTTAGTAAGAGAAATGGTAACATCTCAGTAGCACAGGGAATGACATATTTGAACAGAGGGAGTCATGGCAGGAGACCAGTTATCCTAAAATTCACACTAACGAGACTTTCATGTCTTTTCTTGTATAGCTCTGATTAGCAGTGAAACAGTGTGCAATTGCTTCCATATTTCTGAATAAAAGAAAAAGAAACCGTAGACCTCCTTAATGAATATGGATTCCTGAAAAAATAGACATCTAATAGTAGCGTGCAATTGCTTCCATATTTCTGAATAAAAGAAAAAGAAACCGTAGACCTCCTTAATGAATATGGATTCCTGAAAAAATAGACATCAATAATAGTAGCTATTACACTGTATTTATGGAAATAGTATTAATTGCATTGCATTTGAAAGTGGTAGAGTTATGGTTTTGCTGCTTCTTTCTTATTAATGTTTGTGCGCTGTGTGGTACATTTGTGGATAATTTTGCAAAGCATTAGATAAATCTTTTTTACATAGATTGCATAGAAGGTTTTTAATGACTGTTAGCAAGCATTTTGTTTCAAAAGTACTTTTATTATTGGTGAAACTGTTTTCTAATGTAGGCTTATATGGTCTGTGTTAAATCTGAACAGTGCTTCTATTAAAACTTATGGGGACACTTCTCCTAGGGATGTGTGTGCCTAACTCTTGTTGACATTAAGAGGACTTAGTTTGCACACTGGAGAAATAGGTCCCTTTAGAAGACCTTTTAGCAAAAAGAAATACAAGTGTGTGGACATAGCTTCTCATCATTGCATGTTATAAAGAGGTAACTACCATTGCTCCAATGGCTATTCTGCCATTAAATTCTTATGCCCAAGGTGAGGCTACGTACAGTAAGCAGACATTATCATTATTAGGTCTACACAGAGACTTGCCATGCACCTAGGCTTTGTGCAGAGCTGCAGGAACTCTGCCTTCAGGACAGGCAACTACTTGTCTCTCTTGAGGAGTGCAGGGCACGTTTGTGTCTGGTAGCTGCAGCCCACATCACTGCTAGAACCCAAGAGCTCTACTGGCAGCACTGCAGACTGATTTCAGTCTTACTGGTATTAGTGAATGAATTAATACTAATTGAAGAACAGTTTGTTTGAGAAAACGGACTTTTTGGCTTGCCTACGCTGGAATCTGGCCAAGCCAGAGAAGTTTCTCCTCTGTTCTTGCAAACAGTATTATCAGAAAACTAACCAGGTTATCTTGGACTGTGTATCTCAGTGAAAAATGGCATCTTTTGAAGCCAAAAACCTCCCAAGCATGGTATGTGGGAGAACCTACAGCAACACTGGGGCATGAAGAAACTCTTTTTTTTTTCCTAATTGCCCATAGCCTAGGCTCTGAGTGAATCTAGCCTTCCTCAGAGGAGATCTGGGAGATCTCAGCCTAAGGAGGGAGAACTACAGAGCTGGACTCTAAAAAAGTACCATACAACCTGTGCTTGTGTACTGAGGCATGTCTAAAGTTTAGTCTAAATGTGTTGAACAATGTTTCTGTTGGTTCAGTATAATGTAATGTCCTATTAAACAACATTTGTTGGGTTTCCAAATCTGTTGTCAAAGTACATTGTGTAGACGTTGTGACGTGGTGATTTGTAATATAGTGCAATATTTTATAGTAATAAAGTAAGCTAATACACTATGAAACAAGTGAGTACATTATCTATTGTGCTACAGACACGAGACACAGCACTGGGGAGACGGGAAGGTGTGATTTTCAGGCACTTCCTAAACCACTTACAAGTTTTTTGTGGCTACAAAACTCTCTTGGTTCCTATAGTTTGCCTATCCAGTAAAAATGCAGAAACTAAATTAGTCTTCTAGATGAGGTATTTATCCCTGTACAATTGTTTAAGCGATTTTCTTTTACATTCTTAAAAAGGGAAGGAAGGCTTTAACAATGGCTATACTTGCCCTCTATGAGTAATGCTCAACTTTTTTATTTTTTTATAAACCAAGAGCATGCATTTATTAAATACAACACTGCCCTTCTCAGGAAGCCTTTGGGTGACTCATAATTCAAACACAATCAAAACCAACACCAGGATACATACACCTTTGCTGTGTCACCCTTAGATTACAGTATAAAAAAGGACATGGAAGCCAAAGCTGTCAGGCACAAACTCTGAAAGTTGACTCTCAAGTGTGTCAAAACAGATTTCTAAAAGAAATAAATTGCTTTCCAAAGCCAGATTTATCATAACTTGGAACAGTATTTCAGTGTATAAGAAACATACTGTGCAGATTTCCTGTTTGGTAAACAAGAAAAATCTTGACTTTTATTTAGTTTGTACGTTGTATTACCACGAGCTAAAAGAAGGCAAGCTTTCTGTGCACACATTCCTAGGGTCACCTTATTTTTAGTGTATATTTCAGTTAGGTGCAAATTATCATTAATGGAATTTTTAGAATTTTTTTCTCTAATGTAAGCATTTTTTCTTGCATTTCATGTGTTCTAGATAAAGAACTACTAAAGATCCTGTGATAATTAGAAAAAGACTCTATATGCATGAATAAAAGCACAGACTCAAAACTTTTGAATGAGAAAATATTTTAACGATCTTTAAATTCATTTTATCAATTAATTTCCATTTCCACAATGAGTTTTTTCCCTAACAGAAAGTTTGCTAATATTTTAGAAGGATAATGATGATAGCAATAATAATAATACAGTTTTTCTTAAAGAATAAAAAAATTCATTAAGTAATACTTCAGGGATTAGTTTGCATGATAGAAAAGGTTTGCTGATTATGGGAAATACCACAGTATTATCTGCATATATTTTAACAGCTTAACTAAATATATTTGTCAATACAAAGTCAACATCTTCTTCTTACTATCCATGTGAAATAATTTCTGCATTTTAAACTACTTGTTCTCAATAAATGTGATCATTTTAGGCATCTGGGGCCAAGCAGTGCCTCTCTACTGCAGTATAAACACTGTCATATCTCTGAAGTAGCGCAGAAGACACCTTAATCTGTTCCTTAAAGAAGAAAAGGAATGACCAGTGGAGAAACTTGTCCCTTTTTATTTTGTAAATATGATCCTAGTGGGATAGTGTATCAGAAGACCCAGCTGCTCTTTTGCATAGCTCTTAAGCCTCACGCTATTTAACATGTAATGTTCTCAGGAATAAGTATCAGGAATTACTAAAAGAAGATGGAAAGATTCTGGCAGAGTAATTCAACTATGTAACCAAAACGAAGGATGATTACATCAATGGGAGGTCCTAGAGCAGTCCAGAGAGAATTCTGGGGAAAAGTCCACGGGGCTTTGATTTGTGGCCAGTGAGAGCCAACAAATGCAGTAGAGCCAAAGATAGTCATCTCCATCCAATTTCTGCCCTTCTTCACTGGCTTTTTCCATGTTTTACCCAGGTCCTTCCTCAGTCTGTATGTTTATTGCTTGTCATTCTGGCTCCATTTTCCTTCATTTGAGCAATTCAGAGAAGCTGTCGTTCTTGAATGTCAGCCCACTCTTTGAACTTAGCCTTGCTTTGAGCAGGAGGTTGGACTAGATGAACTCCAACTGTCCCTTCCAATCTAAACACTTACATTATTCTGCGGTTCTCCATCTTTCTCACACTTGGGGGCCCAAGGTGCTAAAAGAGAGGGTCTCCGGCTGAATGTAATAAATCACCATCTGGATAATTTTAAACTTCTTCCACGGTACTTCTCAGAGAGAAAGAGAAGTTATTTAATCTTGTCTCCTTATTACACCATATTAAATATCTATATTTATATAAAACAAATATATATTTCTTTATATATGAAAGTTCTTTAGAGAGCTATGCAACAGAAAGAATGAAGACATGCTTTTTGATTTCAGCTTGCCAGATGTGTTTATTGAGATTACATACACAGCAAAATATTCTCACACTATAATTGAAAAATAATACAGTGTTTACTTATTCACTATATAGCATTCCTGAGAGATCTCAATGGCTTGTGGGGTTAGCTCTAAAATAGGAACAGCTAGATAGTCTGATCCAGCTAACATTCACTACATGGACATCAACTACAACCGTTATTTCTACTAAGGTTAATCTTAATTAAGCAAGAGGTTTATCTTGTAACTTGTTCATTGTATACTAGACTCAACTTTCATAAGCTCTTTTTCCTAATAGAAGCACATTAGGACACATCGCACTAAAAGAAGAACCAGCTATATACAGTTTCAGTCAAAATGGCCCTTTTTAAACAGTCATCTCGTGATAATTAGTTGTGAATGTACATTTTCACAGGTCCTTAGAGGCAAAGAAGCTGAAACTGTTTTACATGTTACATACTTCAGCCTACCTTCCCAGGCTTGCCTTGCAACACATACAGCCACGTTCACCTCAGCTGTTGTGAACGCAGGGATCCTGTGTAGACAGCTACAGGGCATCCTTCCTCATCTGAGCTGGGCAGCAAGCAGGGATGCCTGTATGATGAGGGAAACAGGCACCTCTGTGGTGCCATTCAGCTACTGTAAACATCTAAAGTAGCTGAAATTAATAGTATTATAAAAGAGCCTATTCTTCCCTATTGATTATTAAAGTTTTTAAAAACTCATCTACCAAAGTTTCATATTTAAATTTCTACTCACATTTGGTCAGATGAATCCCAACTTAACTGTTAAAAAAGTTAGATTTCTAGTCTATACTAGTCAAAACAGTTACCCCTGCAATCAGTGGTGGAAAATAGGCACCTGAAGAGGATGACTTGCATCATTTTATTCAGTCGTTGCTTAAGCAGCTTGTTCTCTGAGTTTGCCCATCATGCTCCACTGATTACAGAGAAGTCTGGCTGAGGACCTTAGCTTAGCTGACCAGCCAGCCAGACAAGGGTACGTGAGATGAGTCCTGCCCATGCACCAGAAGCAAGCATAGAACAATTGAAGGTATTAAAAAAAACCCTGTATTATCACAAAAGTTGGAATCTGTCTCAGGCACTATAGCTAAATCTGGAATCCCATTTATGCTACCATAGAAAGTAATCTGGGTCTCTTTCTAAAAGGGAAGTTATAAATGTGGGCTTGCAGAAAATAGATTATTTCAGATTAAATATATATTAATATCTTTATTAATATTGCAAGTTTGATTATAAAATTTAATTGTTTTTATATAATGGACCTTTGTAAGGCTTTACATGCAACAGCCCCACTCCTTATTTAAAAATGGAAAGAAATAATATTAGTATGGCTTACATTGTATTGAAAAATTTGTTAACTGATTGATCTTTTAACATAATTATAAGTAGGAAATCAGTGAGGGAATTTATTTTTAATGAGCTTCCTCTAAGATAAGTTCTTGGCTTTTGACTGTATTACACTTTTTATGAAGATCCTGTAGAAAACATAAAATCAATCCTGATAAAGTCTGCAGATGGCAGAGAGATTGGTCCATCCATTGGACAGATGACACATTACTGATAAAGAGCAATGTGGAATACTTAATAAATTAAGCATCAGCAAACAGGAAGCATTTTTATGCAGTCAGTGTAAATTAATTAAGCATCAGCAAGCAGGAAGCATTTTTATGCAGTCAGTGTAAATTAATTCCTGAAACACAGAGCAAAGAATGAAGCCCAAACTTGCCAAAGTGCTTTTGAATCATTATGGATAATCAGCTGAGCATAACATCACAATGAAAAAGGCAAATTCAGCACAATTTCTTAAAATAAAACTTATTGTTTATATATTTTTCTCACTAAGATGCCATTGGTAAACTCTTTTATTGCATTTATTATGAATGTTAACAAAATCAATGAGATCCTGTTCCAGATGATTTTTCCCTGCTTCTTAAGTTCATATTTGTTTTTCCGTCTTTTTTTCCATTTTCCACATTTACTTCAAAGTTATTTTGTGACACTTCCATATACTATGCAAAGATCAAGCCTCTTGGGGTCTTATCTTTAACTAAAGTTTCTATTATTGTTAGTAATGACCTGAAATGTTGGATTTCTCTGGGATTTTCCGTACAGTTCTTCATTAGCAAAAGTAATGGCTGATTCAATTGTCCGTGTGCAAGGTAGATGGAAAGATGTTTCCTTAACACCCAGCTCCTATAATATGTGTCATTTCCTGTACAGACAATTAAGCATATCATTTCAGAATTTATTTCCTGCGAGGAATCTTGCAAGCAGTTGTTCATTAAAAGCTTGTAGAAATGGAAGAAAAGGACCTGGCTTGGGAAAAGTGGTCTAAAACAGAGCTGAAAGGATAGAAACCAGATAGTGAAGAATTAGGGATTCAGAAAAGGTGTTTGGGGGTCACGGCTCTAAGGAGCCACGTTGTAGGATGATCCTTTTTTTCAGCAGAGAGGAAGCACAGTCCCTGACCTACAGCAGTCTGGGTACCAGAGTCTACTAGCTACAAAACTGCTTGAAAGACATTTATGGTTAACATGAGAATCTGTTTACATAAAACAGCTACAACCATCTTCTGTGTCAACCAGATAATAGCAGTCTGATGGAGAGCATCTATCTGGTTTCTTCCAAGTGTGTATGCTACATTCCTTCCTCTGAGAAGTACCTGGGTCAGGCAGGTCCCTCTGCAGTGAAGACAGATCGCTCCTCCCTGAGGTCCTCCTCATGGAGAGACATTTCCAATGTCTGTGGGATCTGAGCAAGTGGAAGAGGACTCAGGGCAGAGAGCTGGAGATCTGCAGCCTAATCCAGGAACCAGCTGAGAAGAGCAAGGAGCAGACACATAGGCCTCAGAGGGAATGGGATGAAAATCTTCTGGGGACTGGCAGGGAGTATACAGAGCTTGTTGTCACTCAAGAAGTCATTGATTTCACTGGAGACAAGGACCTGTAATGTAAGGACACAGTGAGCAGGGCAAGCTGTTCAGAAACCCCTTTTGCTTCTATACTCTCCAGCTAATCATTTTACATTTTCTCTATTTGATAACTTACATATTTTAGTTATATTATAATAAAGCCTGGTGGTTTGGGTTTTGGTTTGGGTTTATATATATAAAAAAATTTTAAAAGCCTTTGGAGCTGCCTATAAGGAGTCTAGGCAGTTCTAGTTTAAATCTTTGGCTAACGTGAGATTCCATCTCAGGTGGGAAGGAAACACCAAATCAAAACCAGCTACATTGCCACAAAATAAAAAGTAATTTCTTCACCAACATCCCAAGTTGGCATATTCCGCACATTGCAGATCAAAGGCTTGAATGCTTGAACTAAGGACTGATGATGCTTCTCCTCCTGAGCTGTAACTCTGACATCATTTCTGTGGTTGTTTAAATGTGAGTTAGTAATGAAGAAACAAAATTACACAGAAATTCTAGGGATGTCAGAGATTTTTACCAAAGGGGAAAGTCCTATTACACCAGTTTTACAATTTGGGGCGATAAAACACAAAGATAATATGCATCATTGTAATTATGAAGTCAGAAAAAGAGCCAAAAATGGAAATATACTGCTACCACTTTCCCTTTTGCTATTTAAAACTAAAAAGGTTATATTTGGAAATATACACAGATCTCAAAGAATAAGAGAAATAAAAAATAAATAATAGTGGTTTAGAATGCAATATAATAAGTAAGAAAACATTCATTTTCTGTATTGGAAATTATGTTGCAAATTAAACCCAAAATGGAAATATACTGCTACCACTTTCCCTTTTGCTATTTAAAACTAAAAAGGTTATATTTGGAAATATACACAGATCTCAAAGAATAAGAGAAATAAAAAATAAATAATAGTGGTTTAGAATGCAATATAATAAGTAAGAAAACATTCATTTTCTGTATTGGAAATTATGTTGCAAATTAAACCCAACAACTTTAGGAAAGACAAATTAATGCCTCTGAAATTTTGCAGGTGGAGGATAAAATCTAGTCTCTAGAGAGTGAGTATTAATTCTGAAGTATTCACAAGCTTTTTTTTTTGCTCCTCTATGTTGTCTGAGAGATAAAGAACTGCAGTGTTACAAGATACTTATTTTTGTCATTAAATCAAAATGAATCTATTGCAGAGTGCTGGTGTAGAAGTTGCAATTCAGTTGCATTTCTAACTCATTCATACTAGGAAAGGGATGAATAAAAATTCGTGACTTGTATTTGTGCACAGAGGTACCCACTTTTATTCATTAATATGTGATAGCTACTTGCACACTGTTTTCTTCAGTTCTCATTAACAGTAAATAATCTTTACCAGATTAAGGAGAATTATAGATGTTCGTCATGTCTCCTATTTAAGGTCTTTCTTGGTATAGCAGAACACACAACTTTCAGAACATTCGTCATGGAAAAACTGTTCAATGGAGGATCTGAAGATATTTTTGTTTGTTTTCTGTTGTATATTTGTTAATATTTTCAAATTGCAGCAATGTTTTCTGAATTATTAAATTCTGAGTAGCTGGACATACAATTTTGTTGAAACTAGAATGGGATTGTAATTGGTTTCCTCTAGCCTATGAAATATTATTGTTTAAAACACCCCCTACCAAGATTGAGTCCTAGATCTTTTAAAAAATTTCACCAAAGAGAACATCCACTGAGAAATAGAGCAACTTAGTCTAGAACTTCCAATTGCCTGATAGATCAAACACTTACTTATGGTATGAGAAACAAAGTCCTGCTTATAATAGGATAAATTACTTCAGGCTCCATGTTATCAGGAACGTCTAATATTTAGTGCTTGCTAAACATTAGATGGTCCTGCTAAATATTAGATAGTCAGTAGGTATTTTATCTAGAACTTGACTAGAAATTTCATCTGAGATCTGATTTATTTATTTTTTTACCAATTAAATGTTCAATACATTCTGGAAATGCAGCTGCTTTTCACAAAAATGGCTTTAGTGAATCACCGTTCACCAATGAAAACTCCCTTTGTCAGAAGAGCAGTAACGAGCTTTAATTTGAATCAACCTTTTCCTTCCTCTTCCCCTGAAGTAGACCATTTGTTGTTAATCCCTGTGACATCAATTATATTTTTTAAATTAGCTCATAAGAGTTAAAAACAAAACAAAAAAAAAAGCCAGGGGCATATTCCCCTACAAACTATTTCCTATCCTAGCTGGTTGGGATTATACACCAGCAAAACTGTATGGTGACTGGGTAAAGAGCATACAGATCTAGCTTTAGTGTCTTTTTATTTACCTATTCTTTGGGGAACCCCAAGGAAAAAGTATATATCACATCTGATTTGATGACCACCACTGATTAATTGTACTGTTCATCCAGATTCCTTCAGCCAGCTATGGTCTTCAAGCGTAAATTCATAGGTTTTGTTCTGTGATCATATGGGCATACTGAGGTATATGGGTATACTGAGGAAGAAGAAGAGGGTTTACAGGTCCACAGGCTACATCCAAGTTTGCTTTCTTATGCAGTAAATTCTGATTTTAAAAAAGGAGGGACATACATGCTAGGTACCCTAGCAAGTCTTTCTAAAAATGCTAATTTTTAAGCTTAGGCCAGCTGTGAGGTCCACAAGGTGCTTCATGGTTGTCAGCACCATAATCTTCTTTGTTTGACTTGTCATGTTTATGTACTGTTCCAATTTTCTCAGTATTGAGGGGTTATTTCCATTATGTTAGACAAGTCGCCCAAATCTCAACAGTCTGAAATCAATTTATGTTCCTCTGAGAGACAGAGCACTGTCACAGGGAAAAAAATTACCTGTTCACAGTTTTTTCTTGCTTTTCCTTGTAATACATTCATTTAATACTTATCACTTCCCAACTATCTTGTCAGGATCCTTTATCAGCATCATTTTTTAGTGTTCTGTTCATTAGCTTTTTAAAGTACTGCGCAGGACTACATGTGACCAGCAGACAATCTAAAAATCATAAAATTCACATCAATACTGTTCCTCTTTCATTAGACTTAAGGACGCAGCCCTTCTTTATGTTAATTGCTCATCTCCAAACCTTCAGGAATTCAGAAAAATGTGACATTTCTCAACGTTTTTTTGCAAGCCAGGTCATCTTGATCTATTTATCATGCTTTATTATACTCTTTTATGTTCTGTACTGCAATAGTATCATGCCCATCAATCATTATTTCTCTCTCATGTTTTTCTTTCAGGCTCCTATGGTCTTATGCTAAATCTTCTGAACTTCATGCCATTTTAACCATTATAATTTAGATGGCTGCAAAGCTTTTACTAATTCAGTTTTGTTCTTCTTGATAAGTAAGTTGAATACTGAGAATTACCTCCTGACTGGGTGAACATGAAAGCAAAGAGGTTTATCTCTACTAGGTACATGTCAGTGTGGACAGTATCAAATCTTCAGCAGCTCAAAGCAAAGTGAATTATCTAGAGGTTCAACCAGGGAACTGAGAGTTCACTGTTCTCTTCACAGTTTTGTTACTCATTGGACATCGGCCTTCCACTGACATCCCTTGCCAAATATTCCGCTTTCCTACACTAAACAATATACTTTCACAGCTAAGACTCAACCATGTAAAACTTGAATCTTGTGATAAGTTTTGTTTCTCCTGTTAGTCTTTTCTTTCACAGTCTCCCACTGTTTGTCAATCTTTCTGTTCTACCTGAATCCCTATAACCAGGAATAAACTGGTCTCTCAAGCTGCTGTGAAGGAGCATGGAATTGGAGAGAAATTATTACTTTCCAGAAATAACATCTGGATCCAAAGAATCAAATAAGCATGCTATTGCTTATTCCAGCTTCCACCACTGTGACCAAGTGGCATGATTACCTTTTCATTATGTTGCCATCAAGTGTTTATCATTCCACCACATGGTATGAAAATGAGCCACTTATAGTTAACATACCTGAGCTCCTGACACTTCCCATTGTCACAGAAGAGATTTCAAAGGCAAATCAATAAAATTCAGAACCATGCTGACAGCTTAATGCATATTAAACACAAAATTCTGAAGTTACTACAATGTAATTTAATAATGACAGAAAGGCAGTCAGGTGAAACCAGCAGGCTCTCTCAGTCTCTGTAATTTAATTTATTTGTTGTTTTATGATGAACTTTTGTCCAGTGCTCCCAAATCTCAGAGAAATCAGGAGGAATGAGACTCTGATCTCAGCTCTGAGCTCACTAACAGACATCCAAGACGATCTGAGATACACTGGGGTATCAAGAAATCTTCACTGGAATGGCAAAGTCAGTGGGAAACTCAAGTTTGTCCAGGATGACAACTGAAGCTCTAAAGCCTCCCATAGATTCTGTGTCATATCCAGCACAGATTTCTGAGTAACATAAGGTATGGCACCCTTGGTACTAGACCTATGGTTGTGCATCTGCATTAAGTTCCTAATTCACAGACTATGACATCAAACTTTAGTTGTCTGAATATCGGTGTCTAAATTTGGCACAGGTGTCTGTGTGTCCGTTATAATTGATGGGGCTTCAGTAAACTGCATAAATGTAGGCATCCTATACTAATTGATATGCCCTTGGGTATTCTACCTCACCTCCCACCTATAGGTCCTTTGTCACAGCTGGCAATACCATGAGGATACAATTCCAACCCAAAAGACACTAGATGGTGATGCAACTGAGCTGATATCTGGAAAACTATTCAGTACAAACAACAGAGTCCAGACAGTTTTTCAGGTCACAGCAAGGTTGCCATCTCTGTTTGGTTAGCAGAAATCTTTCTAGACTCAGTTCTCAGTTGCATGGTTCTCCACTACTTCCGATGTGCTGCTTTTCTGTCTCCCATTAGAGTGGAGCATTGTATTGAAAGGTCTCCCATTCAGAAATAGTCACGGACACCAAGTGCATTTCCCTACATTTATCTATTTTTATTCTTTTATTAGGGATTTTTCTGATCACTGTTTCAGGGGTAGGATTAGCTGGTTTTCAAATCAGGATCGGGACACAGAGCGAGAAATCCTGGGAACAAGGAGGAGAAGTCTGTGAGTTTGGAAACAGGCATCTGAAGAAGCGGGTAGCTGAGAGAAAACATGGATCATAGAATCATAGAATCATTGAGGTTGGAAAAGACCTCTAAGATCATCGAGTCCAACCATCAACCCAACACCACCATGCCCA
>NW_008796221.1:6274138-6349968 GCF_000699145.1 Aptenodytes forsteri | reverse complement strand
CCTGAGCCTCCTTTTCTGCAGGCTAAACAACCCGAGTTCCCTCAGCCGCTCCTCATAAGACTTGTTCTCCAGACCCCTCACCAGCCTCGTTGCCCTTCTCTGGACACGCTCCAGCACCTCAACGTCCTTCTTGTAGTGAGGGGCCCAAAACTGAACACAGTATTCGAGGTGCGGCCTCACCAGGGCCGAGTACAGGGGCACGATCACAATGAAGGAATTTAGAAGAGGAAAAACTGGCAGCATAGATGTCAACACCAAATATCTGGTGACTCCTTTTCATCTATGGCTTAATATGAAGCTTAAATATAAGCAAAGGAATGGATGTATTATTGAATATTTTTTTCCCCCACACTTGCTGAAGACTTTTTGTGACTATATTTTCATGAAAAGGACTTTAGGACACTGTGTACAAACAACTTATGCTCCATCTACATTTTAACAGAAAATATTGGGAACATGCCTTGATATTCATCAAAGTGACGTAAACTGACATTTCTCTAATGTGCTTAGAAAGTGTAAAAGCTTAAATGGGAGCAGATTCTAAACACATGAAAGAGCAAAGACACTGGCATAGTTAGGCAGAGTTTCTGACTGTCAGAGAGCTCTGAAAATACGATGCAGTATTCCTGAAAAGTTAGTTTTGAATTCAGTAAAGCCAGGCTGCATTGTCAGACATGTTCTTAGCAAGCAGACAGAGTCTTTATGGGTATGGCAACACTCACAGGCCCTTCTAGAAGCAACAGTCAGGAGCTGTCAGGACTCTGAAGGCTCAATTTATATTCTAAATTATGTTGCTGATTCAGTGTATGTAACATATACCAGTCTTTTCACCTTGCTGTGTCTGCTCTGCTCGGGGAGAGTTGCGTGCAACAATATGTTTGCCCAAGATGGTGCATTACTTGCATTACTAGCTTTTGCAGTATTGAGCAGTACAGTAGGGAGCATAATTTCTAGCCTGGACACGTGAACTAGCGACACTGATTTTAGCAGCCGTCATTGGACAACACACATAAGCAAAACTGGAGATTCTTCATGGCAAATTTCCTTCTGCCAAACAAAAGGTTCTTTTTCTTGTCTGTACAGAAAATAACCTTGACCTTTCAAGGTGTTGGTAGAGTTTACAACCTGTGAGCAAACTTCTGAGATCTCTTTCTCCACTTGTCATGTGTTAGTACCTGGGCATGAAGACTATTGCTAATTGGGTTAGTATTTACATAAAATACATATATTATAAGCCTCAGTGAGGAAAATAACAGTTCATCCAGTACTACTTGCAGTTGCAAATCATAAACCAGGATATGAACCTAGTAGGAACTTCTGTAATAAAAGGCAAGAAATGAGGGTCTTCCTCCATTCCATAAAATATCTTTTTCTGCTCCTGGTCAGGTGGTCCCAGTAAAATCTGGTCTGAATTGTACTGTAGCAGTATTTTCTCTATTCTGAGACATGGCTGTCCTTCAGATAATACAGTTCGCTATCAACAAGGAAATAAATCTGTAACAATGTAACACTGTTTTGGTAATAGGTGCCAGAAAAGACGAGAAAGTTCGTATAAAACTGTCACCCAGTGAGACACTCTATAGGTGTTTATTATCAAACTTTGTCTGTGGAAAATAAACTACTCTTGTTGATTACATACAAAGCTACTTGTTCCAAAAATCTATTTCTCATTTCCAGAAATTGTTGTAGAGATTTTTATTATTTTTCCCAACTCTAGTACATTTAAGCATCAAAAACTGTCACTGACAACGTTGCATTTGCCTCTGCACTATTTTAGCTATGATCCAGAAATTCTCTGCTTCACATCCAGATTAATTAGAAGGAGATGGTATTTAGTTTGTTGGTTTTTTCTAGTTTCATAAATTATTTTAAATCTCTGACTGATAAACAATTCACAGAGCTGTAGCAGCCAAGCAAAATAAATAGCTGTATGTCCATTAGAATGTAAATTAACTCATTACTATGCCAGCTTCTGACCTTTTCTGATGGCTGTATTCTTGCTAACAAAAACTCTTTGCTATTCATGAAAGTGAAAACTTAATGGTAACTTGAGATTCTCTAGTGTATTTTAGAGGAAATTCTCATAGACACGGGTGATCTGTGAGGGTCCCAGCTTGAACAGCAAGTACTTCTATCATTCATGACTTTGAATAGCTATCCTTTTTCTAATTATTTGTGAAGATCTGAATATTATTGAAAAATTGTTGCTTAAGAAGGCTAGGTCAGTGAAACTTCATGAACTGCACAAAAAGTGCTCCTATGTATCAAAAGCTGAATATTGATTTAGTACCTGATCTCACAGTCAATTAAGTTTTTGTATCAGTTCTATAGACTTCAGTGAGATGAGATCAGGTTTAATTTCCCAAGGTACTCCTCTACCTACACACCAATTCTGATAAACCTATCCATCTGGCACTTTATGCTACTCATCAAGAAATCTGAAAGTTTGAAGGGAAGAAATATAGACTTGGACTCATGATGCCCCCAAGTCACCTGCAGAAGAGATGAGCCACAGAAGGTGCTACCCCAATGGGGTCTAAAGATCCAGCTGACCTTCCTGTGAACTGTGCTTGCTCTTTGCCTTGCACCTTCATAGGGTGATTATCTATGGGAAGGAATGTATTCGTTCTTTGGAGTCACTTTTTACAGGTGTAGTAGGCCAAAGAGAGTGAAAAATAGTGCTGATTTGGACTGGAGCACTACTTCTGTAGCAGTCTCGCTTGGGTTGAGATCAGGAGCAATGGAGTAGCGGAGCATAAAGCAAAACGCCACCACAAGCAACTGCTGAGGATCAGTTTGTACCATTGCAAGTCTCTTTCAGACAAAACTGTTTAATAACATCTGGGCATATGTATATAGCCCTAAAGAAGACAGACCTATTTCACAGTTTTATTAATCTGAACCTGCATTTGATATAACTGAAGACTGTAACCAGCCGCCTTCTCAGTGCAGCTTAGTGCTACATCAGTTACTTGCCGTGCTGCCAGTGTGTAGCCTACTGCAAGTGAAAAGACACTGGGTCTAACCATATATAACGTTGTGGGCCTGATCAAACATGATGGGTCATTCATCTCACTCTGATGTGGGATGTGTTGTTTTTTGACCCGTTGCATCGGGTGCCATCGCAGCCAAAGACCAAATGGATCCTCCACGTCATGGCACTGTCACTCTGAAGGACAGCTGACAACAGGACTAGCTAACTATGCTTGAAGAGCTAGAGCTCCCAGTCTTCTTACACCTACACTTTATTTTAAGGTAAATCAACTTTTTGTTGTTGCTAGAGTAAGAGCTCAATACTTAAAGCTGTTTGAAAAAGAGAGACCTTTGAAAAAATACTACGTGGTAATGATTGATTTTATTAGAAACGGAACTACTAATTGCTATTTCCTATACATCATCTGATATTTTAAATATGACATGACCAATTCAAACTTTTTATCACCTGCTTGTTTTCATAAGTATTATTTCCATCTATTTTAATTCATTGTTTCCTTTTAGGTTTTTTTACTATAGTATATAAGTTAATTGAATTTATTTGTTCTCATTGACCTGGTTTGTTTTCTTGAAAACGGGAAAATATTTGAAGAATAATGGAATTAATGCTATATATTTGTTCTATGTACGCAAAAAAAAAAAAAACATTATCTCTTCCACCAGTATTTTTGGAATTTTAGCTGGAGGATATTTTGCATCTTAATGAATGAGCTCAATTGTAGCTTGAGTTCTGTGAACCTAATCCAACAACACCTAGCATAGCTCAACAAAAGGTAAACAAACAGGAGGAGAAGTCAGATGTAACGTAAATGGTAAGAAACAGTTCCCTGCTCCCTGCTAACGGTGTTCACGCAGAGTCTGAACTCTCGGAGAAGTTCTCCACTGTCACATCCATTTGAAGTTAACGGGTATTTGACACCTCTGGAACTGAGGCCCCAGTACAGGCAACTGATTGATAGACATCTCAGGGATCCTGGTAAGAAAAAGAAAAAGCACAGGACAAAAAAACCTACTGTTACAGTAAATTTATAAAGTAACTTTTCTAGAAAGGAAAACTTTTGCTGAAGTGTTGTCACATGGACGTTGATAAGATGCCCATGGAGTCAGTTAATACTCTGGGAGTGCTCATCAGCCATCTGTTCGTTGACTTCCAAGCATCTACGTGAGAAAGGTCTGTGCAGTGCTTGGGACAGCTTTGCTCAGGAAGCCATATGCAACAAGGCTTTTATAGCACAAAAAAAGCCAAGAAGCCCAGCGAAAGCTAATGGGCAAAACACTTGCTGTATCATCAGTGCGACAAGTGATGTGGAGGGAAGTTGACATGCCCTGAACATTGCTTTGGATTAAAAAGCTTTATCTTTGATGCTGTTGAGTTCCTCCCTGCAGCACTACCACATGCCGTCACTGCAGAAATCAAACTGTTCCCGGGCGTCAGTTTAATTATATATACACGTCTGCCACAAAGGTGAACATCATTAAAGGTCCTGTGGTTTAGCAATACCTACATTAGTTACTTGTGATTTTACAAGGTCTTAAGAACTTTTCCAGGAATCAATACAAAATAGTGAGAATAATGGAGATGGAAATGTAGCAAAAAGCATCCACATGGCAGCAGACTAACAACCAAAGGCTGGTTTTATATTACTGACATTAAGGAATACGCCAAATTCAGGATGTTTACAAAAAAAAAAATAAATAAATAAATCAGGACTCTATCTTGCAAATGCTCTAAATCCTGTCTGATAAGCTGCTTTTAGAAAACTAAACTTTCCTAAACTAAATACTGGCTGAAGTGTAAGGCATGTGAAAACTGTAAGCATATTTTATGACAAAAGCATACTTAAATTTGTATATGAAAAGGAATAGATACAATGAGTATGACATGATTTGTCTTTTGTTATAGGATACCTTCATCGAAAAGGAGAAGTACAGTAAACTGAAGCTGGAATTTGCCTTGATCTGAAAAAAGAAAAAAAAAATTTCCCCCAAATACATTTGAATCCAAAATGTGTTTTCTGTTACTGGTGTTTTTTTAGTAAAATTACAACATAGAAACCATCACAGCTCTGATTTCCAGGGAAGTTCATTTTGGAAGGTGGCAAATATAATTTATAAAGCAATGTCAAAAATATTTTTTCTAACACTGCTTTATGAGAAAATGTAATTCTGATTTTTAAAAAGCATATGGTTGTTACTGTACCTTAGCTTATTTATTTAAAATGAAACAATTAAAATTTTGATAAAGGTGTTGGCCACCACCTGCTGTACCTTATTACAGTTCAAGTGGTCGACACTGAAAAATAAATCATTGTATTCTCAGAACTAACTTCAGAGAAGTATATGAGGTTATATGAGAAAATGTAATTCTGATTTTTAAAAAGCATATGGTTGTTACTGTACCTTAGCTTATTTATTTAAAATGAAACAATTAAAATTTTGATAAAGGTGTTGGCCACCACCTGCTGTACCTTATTACAGTTCAAGTGGTCGACACTGAAAAATAAATCATTGTATTCTCAGAACTAACTTCAGAGAAGTATCTGAGGTTACGCATTTCATCCTCACATGCTTACGTGTTATATTACATTACACTAGACGGTGACCACAGTATTTTCCTGCTAGCACCTAGCTGAGTGGTGGAGGTTGCTCTTTGATAGAAACCAGTAACTCCACTGTCCTTTCCAAAATTAATTCAGACCTGTACTGCTGCCTTTACAAGGAGTTTTAATAAAGACTTATTTAAAATGAATAGAAAGATATGGGAGTCTTCAGAAGGTGAGACACAACTTATGTGGTAAAGCTATTACAAGAAGGGATCGCTGTCAGGCACATGGGTGAGCAGAAAGCCACTCATGGGAAGAACAGGCTGCACCAAGTATTTTTAGGTGGATCTAAGTTGGCTTTTATTGTTTCAAATTTTAAAAGTGTATGTGAATATGGGGGTGGGAGGTGTTTATATGTATATGTATATAATATTCTCAGCTACTCAGGTTTTTATAGAAGACATCACAAGTTGGAGAGTAGGGGATTGGAAGTTTGGGGATGGAGAAGTGGAAATCTGGAAGTGGGATAAGGAGGTTATAAGACCTTATCCAGTATGTATGCCTAGTTAGATGTGAGTTGATTAGAAGGTTGAGCAATATTAGTACTGTATTAACAGCAGCTTCAACAGAAGTTGAAAGCTGCACTCTTTGGAGAACAAATTTCAGTCTTGCCTCTAAATCAGTACTGAATTGATGCCAGTCTGCTGGCAGCTGTCATTCAGGTGAGGCCCCACTGTCTCTGGTGGGGAATACTCACAACATGTAATGAAACAGCTCCAGAAAGTCAAGGGAAAATGTGGTGTTGTGAAGTGAGGTCAAACTAAGTGAAAGTCCACTGTTTCTCATTGCCAGCTGTAGATGTGGCTGCAGAAGGCCAACGCTGTTGAGTATGCACTAAGTATACATTATTAAGATATATTCTTCAGCTGAGCTTCCGAGCCTCAATTTTCTACATGTAAACGATTTGGTCCCATACTTATGCAGAATGATATTTAAAGGTGAAAGTTAGAAGGGAGCATGCAGAATACACAGGAAAGTGCATTTTGCTTTTATGCTTATTTCATGTGAAGTTTCTGTTACACTTACAATGTACTATATATGCATTATACTCTTGAATTCTTGAATTTGCAGCAATGGTTGCATGTATTTAAATATCAGTGATAATTCTGGACATGTTTGGTTCACAACAATTATCCATAATCAGTCTCATGTTGAATAACTGATAATGCCATACCTTGTCTAAAGGTCAGTTTTGTTTAGATTGGGAAAAAGGGTGTTTAGTTTGGCTGAGAATACAGATGTTATGTGAGGCAACGTTAAAATTGCCATGAAATACATGAAAGGTATAGGATAGGGTTTACTTTATGGAACTAGGCCTTCATCTATTTAGTCTAGCACCCAGTCTTTGACATAGGTGAGACCATCTCATCTTACATGAGGAGTTGGTCTAATAGCTGAATTTAAATCTGAAGAATGGATTTTAATATTAGTTCCAAGGTTCGTTACTTTTAGAGATTTTCACTTCTAACATGCTTTTGTACACATATGGATATCCAATACTTTTTTAAAATCTTGCTTTGGATCTTTTACTTCCGTGGCATCCTATATCTGTTAGTGTTCTTAATATAATTTCATGCTGTGTGAATAAATATTGCTTTTTATTTGTTTTGAGTGTAGATGTTGTCACTTGTATGTTGCAGTCTGTGCCCATAGCCTCCAAGCTAAATATAAGTCCGTCCTCTCCTTGTTTGGGCGAATAATTGAATTTTTTTAACTAAGGGGTTTTTTTTTAAATCTCCATTTGATGCATATGTCATTATTTGTTTGATTTATAAATACTTA
Organism: Aptenodytes forsteri; assembly: GCF_000699145.1. Lineage (NCBI taxonomy): Eukaryota > Metazoa > Chordata > Aves > Sphenisciformes > Spheniscidae > Aptenodytes > Aptenodytes forsteri. The sequence goes on along the minus strand of NW_008796221.1, from coordinate 6,342,589 downwards.
TTATATTTTTAAACGAATAATTGAATTTTTTTAACTAAGGGGTTTTTTTTTAAATCTCCATTTGATGCATATGTCATTATTTGTTTGATTTATAAATACTTATTATATTTTTAAGTGATAGTAAAATTTTCTGATAACTCCAGCAAAACATATTTTTAGGTGGAAACAGTAAATAAATAGGAAAAAATGACCTTTCAGTTTGACCTGGCGTAATTTTTGCTGACAGTAAGTTATGGGAGGTGCAGCAGTACCAATGGGGAGGGGGTGTTACCTCTACCAATATTTTCCAAACACCAAATCAGGGTAGTAAGTTGGTTTGAGATACCTTTCAGCAAACCTCCTTGCAAGTTTCAAATCTTGTCTTTAGCTCTGAGGGGAAAAATGCTTTTAACTTTCACTTTTATTAGCTGTACAGAACAATAGCAGGTAATAAAAAGGTAGCCATCTGCCATCCAAGAAGTTATTTAATAAGTTTTCAGTACAGAATCTTTAGTACTGAAGGTGATGTACAAGCCAGATCTATACAGGATGCCTGTTATTTCAGCTTGAATTTGCAGATGGAAAGAAATCTGTCTACTTGTTAAGATAGCAGTTTTTATCCAGACACTGTAGAGTCAGTAAACATAAACCTTTCCAGCATTACTTTTCCCAATATACTTTTTGTTTAAAAGCACTATGAGCTTATACATCAGCACTACAAAGCAGCCAGTGTTTCTCTGCAAACAGCTCAAGTGCTTTTTCACTGCAAGATTTTTTCAGGCTAAATGAATTAAATACCATGGCAGAAAAAATTACCTCATTATCACAGAATTCCGGGAACCTTAAATATTATGTACAAATATAATTCCTGTTGTTATTTGTCTATAGAGAGATACCTTCCCTAGTGTTCTTATAATTGTAATTTTTTTTCAAGACTCACCTTAGAAAAAGAAATAATGAAGTCAGTACTACTCTTACAGCTTAATTCATTTTTTAATGAAAGATCAGCCTTCCTATTAGATGTCTCAGTTTAAGTCCCATTTCTGTTTCTGAGAAAACAAATGAACTCTTTGTTATTAGCTTTTAATCTTACTTAGGAAGGTCCACAGACTTTTTTTTTTTTTTACCTGCTATTAAACTGAGAATGAGTTTTTTAATTAAAGCTATGCTGAAGCTGGTATTTTAAAAAATGTGACCCAATTTTCTTTGAAATGCTTATTTTTATTTAATATTTTGTAAGTTTTTTAACATTGTGCTGCATAAGATAAGAACAGTGTTTACAGTGAGTGTTTCAAATTATCTCCTTTTATGAAAAGGACATATCTGGAGTTTTAAACATTTGTAAGCTACAATAGTTGAAATTGAAAGATATCAGTCAGTCCATAACCAAGGAAAAGGAGATAACTAGTTGTGTAGAAGAGGTAGTCATGTCTGACCACTTGCTAACTATGACAAAAAAACAGGACAGTATCAAAACAAGCAACCCTCCCAAGACTTGGCTACCTTATCTAGACTGATGAAACAGTTATTTTTCTCCAGGCTTTTCTTCTAAAAAAATCTCTTATATTATTAGGTTTTGTTGATGGGATGTTCTGAATTGCTTCTTCTTAAAGGTGCGACTGCATTTGACACATCAAAACCAGGTCATTTGGTGTCTTATCCAATGTCCACCAAGATATTTGGAAGTCCTTTTGTTTAGTTCTTTTAATTTCAACCTAATCCCATGCTGTTTGTAAAGTATGGCAATGATCTCAATAGCTCCACTTGCATATATATATATATATGCATATATATATATTTGCATATATTTTTTCTTAGAAATTATCCCCCATGGTCTGTGTTTTTACCCCTTGTGTGGAGAGAATTTTCATATATATCAATATTATCTGCAGACCTGAATGAGAACAGGAGCATAGACACCACTTAGCCTCCACTCTTTATGCATCAGAAAAATCTGTTAACGTTATTTTTTATTTATTTCAGGTTTCTTTTCTCCATGGAAAACTCCAAAGCCTGTAAGTTCCCTTTCAACATTATACACATTGAGTTCATAAGATGACTATCATTCAAAGCAAATTTCGGTAGACTCTCATCTAACCCTCCTGTTCCCAGCTCATGGGGCACCTCTCAGCAGTGCCGCAACTCTAGGTGAGACACCATGAGGGGTGGCCTCACTAATAAGCTCTCCAGATCTGTTGACTTGGAGTCTGCCAGCAGCAGTCTGGAGAAAGGAACATCTCAATGTTAAGACGGGTGTCAAGAACCAGAAATGCAATGGCTCAAAAATGAGGGCTCTGGAGGAGAAGGCAGCAGAAGGCCCCAGCAATGAGGCCAGTCTAGTTGGCCTTCTAGTTGGTGATCTCTTTGAAATGACAACATGCACTTTTTCTCTTTTACAAGTGGCTTGAGCTTAACATCCTTAAAGTGATTGTTATTCTTTCTTGCATTAGTAGATCTAGAGCTGGAAATAGTCACACTTCAAGTGAGAGCTTGGACTAGATAACTTACTGAGGTGCCTTCTAACCAACATTTCTGTGTTTCTATGATTTTGACATTAAATCCCAAGGTATGAAGACCTTTCCTACTGTAAGACTGTAAGCAATGACTGTATTTATTCTGTTGACACCACATTATATCATTTTTTGAAGTTGTGACAACATTCACAGTATAAAAAGAAATCATAGGCTCTATTTTTGGTTGCCTGGTTTGTTTTGGGTTTTTTTAATTTGGCTTTTTTATTTAGATTGTAAAGACCTTAAAGTAGTGCTTGTCTCTCATCAGAGGTGTGTAGAGGAAAAAAGAGCCCTGACTCTGCCTGAAGGCTTCTAAGAGCAATAGGAGTAACAATAGCAATATTTTTAAAGGATTTATAGCTTTCTTATTTGGGGGGGGGAGGTGTGTTGAACCTGGACAACTTCACATCCTCTCATATTGGATCACGGCATGTTTAATGCATACCAAAAAAATTTTTGTAGCCTGTCAAATACAAATAGCAATTAGTTAATCAGCGGATGCAACTCCATCAGACTGCTTCAGCTTGTGGTGTTTTTGATGTAAAAGGGTAGAGGATGGATGCAGTACATTGGAATAAGCGTTGCATAAGTTTATTTATTCATCTAAGTAGCAGGACATTTGTGAAAATAAATCTGACTATTAAGGGCTAGCTTGTTCTCACCAGTTTAAGGTTCCTGTCTGACTGGGATGTTCAGCTTTTAATCTCAGGTAAAAAATGATGAAATAGAGAACTTGGAACTTACTTGTTAAAGATCCACATTCAAAGACCTCCCACTGTCAGCGCTCACCCTCTTTTTGTACATATCAGATATATAAATATCAGCATGTTGTTGATGATTGTCTGCACAGTTTTGTTATATAAACAGTATAGTAGTTCATACTCAAGTGGCACCTGCCAATAATCAGAATCTAGAGAAACAACCTGAGTGATGCAGTTTTTCGTGCAACAGTCTGAGGAAACCAGGGCTCACAGAATAATATAACACCATTGTGTGCAGATACTGTATCCGCACGCAGGCTAACCGTTCACAGCTAGTCTATTTTGGGGTAGTCTCAGCAAGAGAGTTTACAAATGATTAACCAGGTTAAGGTAGTGTACATTCCTCTGTCTGTCACCACTTTAACTAGAGAAATAATCAGGCATAAATTTCTAGTGCCCAGGATGTGAAGACAAGATTGAAACCAAGTGCCCCTGAAGCACTGAGTGTCTGCAGACAGTCTGAAGCAGTAAGGCCAGCACCGAGAGGTTTAGAAAGCCTTCCTAACACCACAGCATAGCTCTGTAGGTGTGTAACAGGAAAGAAAAACTGTAGATGGCCCAAACCCAGGTTTCTTTTCTGCTTGGGTGACTGCTGCTGCCCCCTCGCCTCTCTGGCCACACAGGGGAGAAGCACTCACCATTCTTTAAAGCAAAAAGGGGACAACAGGGCATTGGCTGGAAGACAAGAAGAGACAAGCTCCTCTCCCTGAGGCAGAGGCTCAGGGATGGTGTGCACTGCATCTCTGTGTGCTCAACATCCCAGAGTAACCTGGGCTGACAGAAATTTCCTGTGGCTTCTATGTATATAGTGCATATATTATACGTATCATATGTAATACAATTTGATTAGTGCAAAATGAACTTGAGCAATGTCACCAAACCATTACCCCGACTTAGATTTGATGCCCTGCACTCAATACCATGCTTGCTCATTTCCAAGAGTGCCTTCATCTGTAAGCTAGCATTATGATAACTCACATTGCAAAACACTGTGTGACTATTTAACTAATTGATATGGGTTTGGGAGATATAATTCCCCTTGTGTTTAATCTGTTTATTTAACTATTTATGTTAGCAGTATTAGCCACAAGTAAGAATGTTTTGCTCGGTTTTTAACTTCACACTTGAAGATTTAGAGCTAACCAGCAAGCAAGAATTAGACATATGGGACCCAGTAGGGTTTTGCCAATTTATCTCCAGTTTCTTGTCCTTCCTCCAGGGAAAAGTTTGCTCATCAAAGATAATTATATTTTCCTTTCTCTTTTTAAAGCCTTCTTTAAATATTTTAATTTTATTCAGTTTCACATTTTGAAAGAGGTAAGTGTTCTATTTCTCTGGAACTGTCCAAGAAATTAGGAAACTTTCACTTCTAGATAGACAGGGCCCCACATGTCTTTCTGCTTCATAGCAATAAAATAGATAGTTTGGTTTCACTGACTTGTATTCTTTTTTAGATTCCTCACTGGAGGTAAAACCTAAACATAATTCTCCATTATTTTCCTTGATCATAAGGAACTTATATTAAGCCCAGTTCTCCTTGCCTATTTAGACATAGGGGTCATAATCAGGTTTGTTTCTGGAGACCTTTGAATTTACACTTCCATGATACAATGATATACTGTATATATGTTTATACATACCTGAGGTAATTCCTTTAGAGCCAGAAGCACTATCAGAAGTATTATTGTGACATTCATGTGACTTGCCACATAGGCTAATTTACCCAACACAGAGGATAAATTTATCTTGGTATAAAGGGTACCTGAAGGTACCTTAGGTACTTTCCTGTACCTAAGCTATTTCGATGACAACTCTGGTATCTCCATATGTCACTGTATTGCACAGGATCTACATACCTATAATGCCCTCTTATATCACATCCTAGTTGCTGTCTTTTGTATCTGACCCAAAATAAATGTGTCTTTCTATAACAACATTGGCGAATGTTGAATACAATATTCCATATCTTCATCATTAGCATTTCATAGCACTAATACTTTCCTTTCTCCACTTAAGTATCATACCCGACGCATACTAGTGCATGAGTCATCCTATGATTGACTGAGATACCTAGATCTTTCTTTTCTTCATTGTTTCTAATGAACCAGCCCTACTTACTGCTGAAACTCTGACAGAAGCACAGCTTGAATTATAACACTATTCTGTATAAAGAATGAGGTCCTCAACAACTTAAAATGGCCAATATCCATATTCTGTTTATTTTGAAGTATGAAGCTAAGAGTGTCAGATCACCTGGGATATGCAGAGTGATAGTTACTCAGCATGTTCACCAGAAGGACTCTAAAACATCTGTAGTCCACACATACTTGGTGTGGAAAAATCCTGATGCTGTTAATCATCAGAATAGAAGGCAAAGCCTGCCTGCTGAGCCAAACACCTTCTGAAACCAAGGAACTAAAGGCAAATGATAGTCACAGAATTTGTAGAGCAAACTTGCTGTAAACCTGCAATCATCTTTGATAAGGCACTGCTGATACAACACTAGAAGTCAGTAGTATTTAATTACAGTTCAGTTTGTTTCCAAGAGTCCTTTTTTGTGTAATTAACTGATTGTTGTGTTATGTGTGAGAACACACTGTTCTGGAGGCTTTACCACCCTTTGCTTCAGGAGGCGTCACAGGAAAAGCCAAATATTCATTTCCTGGGATAAACATTTGTGTTTTGTTTAACTTAGCCTCTTCAAATATATTTGCTAATGCAATTTAATTAGTAGCCAACTCCTTCAAAAAGAAAAATGTATATCCTCAAGTCTTCTTGTGCACAGTCTATCATTATCTCCTTTCTGGCTTGAGGTACTTGTGAGACCACTAGGGACAGTCTTGGACAAAACATGAATTGAGGTGGCTTCCGTGCATAGACAACACACTGCTATGTACTTCTCTCCTGTAAATGGTCTGGAAGAGTTGAAAAGCTTATCCTGTGCTTGGGAGTTTGGTTGGATGACGCCAATGTAATCTTTGATATAAGAAAGAAACAGTAAGAAATGAAAAAGACTCTGTCAGACTAATGACCACTTTTCTCTCACCATGTTCTGTATTTTATCATTGAACATTCGACTGTCACTAGATGCTCAAATACCTGCTGTAATAATTTTCCCTTTGGTTTTTTTTTTCTTTCTCTTCAATTGAAGCTGTAAATTCTGCTCACAGTTACAGTAATCTACTTCTCCCTGGGCAGCTAGCTATTTTCATGCATTCTCAAAAGATACAGCATTAAGATCATTCAGTTGCTACCCAGTCTGGCCACTTCTTTGTTAAGCACTACTTTTGGTTATGTATTTTGATTAACCTGATAACTGTATCTTCACGGACCCACAGATTCCACCTTTAGCAGAATAACTTCCAATAGCTCAGTGCATTCTGTGAGAGGCACTCAACATGCTTCAGGGGTAACGCTGGGCCCTGATCCACACGGGATCATATTATTTGAGAAAGATCACATCTTCCCATGAGCAACAAATTAAGAAGTAAATTTAACCAAGTAATTTTATAAATGGCACAACACATACCTTTCATCTCAAGAGGCAGCAAACAGATTTGCTAATTTTACAAAATACATCTTCAACTGAAATCACTGTCTTTGGTCTCATTGTGGAAGTCACAGTTTTTTGCAAAACTTCATCTTTATTCTCTGTATGTTTTTATTCCAGATGATGGAACGATGGGAGAATCAAGGCAGCCCTCAAACAAGCCTGTCTGCTCCAGCTATGCCACAGAATATTCCTTACCCACCCACTCTTCACAGGAGTTCATTTCCCGATTCAACAGAGGCCTTTGATCCACGAAAACCTGACCCATACGAGCTGTATGAGAAATCAAGAGCTATTTATGAAAGTAGGCGTAAGTGAAAGCCCTGTTCACCCTGCTGACCATTTAATATTTTAAGATTTTGCCTATGAATGTCACTGCTGACATAATTTTCCATAATGATCTTTTGTAATTTAAAGAAAACAACTATAATCCCAGTTTATAGAGGCCATTATAAATCATTCAAAAATTCTACACTTATATATTTTCCTAGATCTTGCCTAGATTCTGAAGTTTGACTTTCATAGGTCTTTTTCCTTATATTTTTGCTCTCCTCATTTTGACTGTTAAATCCTTAGTGAAGAACAGTATATGAGCCACCACATTTTGTTGTGCTATTTTTCTTCATATTTAACCAATAGGAGGATGTGAATTTATCAATAAAAAATCGTTTCACTGACTTTCACTTAAAAGTGAAGTTTATTAAAGAAATTTCAGATTTATTTGGTTTTATAAAAATGACTTTGACAAGTTTTCACATTGTCTTTGGTAGTTAGAAAGAAACCCATAGCACTAAGTATTGTTTGAAGATCTACAAAACAGTGTGAAGTTTATTAAAGAAATTTCAGATTTATTTGGTTTTATAAAAATGACTTTGACAAGTTTTCACATTGTCTTTGGTAGTTAGAAAGAAACCCATAGCACTAAGTATTGTTTGAAGATCTGTACAAAACAGTACCGAGCCATCAAGATGCCCATCTTGATTTTATTTCTCATGTTTTTGGGGGATATACCACATTTTTTTCACAACAAGGGTAAAAGGGGTTAAAATTATTTACTCCTTATCATAAAGAACATTTCAGCTAAAAATATTATTCTAAATTGTCCAGAGCTTTTGCGCTTATTAAGATCAAATCTTAAAAAGTTTATTTTTTTACTGAAAGATTTTTCATAGCAGTTATTACTTGCACATGCCGCCTTTCAATTCATTTTATAAATTACTTTAGCCTATAGATCATATTACTTTATAAATTACACATAAAATATTGCGGTGCAGCGGATCCAGATTAGCCCGTTAATATTAATTGGGCCCAGAGACATAGAGATAAACCTAAACTATCATAACCCATGACCTGGAATGTATGAATTTCTCCAGCATGCAAAGGGATAGTCTGAAGGAAATACATCATTGTCCCGAACACTGTGTTGGTACCGCTCTTACTTGCCTTGGCCCTTATACTTTAGTTACAGCATCAGCATCTCCTGTTTGGGTTTGGTATTTCCAGTCCCCAGCAGGATGGATATGCTGGAGGAACACCAGGGCTTGTTTTACATCAACTCTAAGTTAACTCTAATCTAGTCTCTAAATTGCATCTCAGATTCCTCAATTCTTTGCCACTGTGGCCAGTGCCACCATCTTCTGCCACCCTCACCCATTTAGTGGAACATCTTTCAGTAGAGATTGTCACCATAAAACTCACTTTCCATAGTCCAGACCTTTTTTTTGGGGGGGGTTCATTTGTTTCGTTTTTTTTTTATTTAATAGGTGCCTGAAATTAAGATCCCAAGATTAAATCTAAGTACTTAAATAAATTGCTGGCCTTTTTCAGCAATACCAAGTATTTATTCCCCTTAAATATGGATTTGAGAACTTCCTTTAGACCTCCTATAAAAAGTATTTGATCTTCAATTATAAACTGTTAGGCGTAGGAACTAAGCTTTCCAGTGTATTTACAAACACCACGTAGCCCATGCTGGCTGGTATTTTAATATAATAAATATTATTTACTAATGTAGCATCTTCCTCTACTCCAGATGTTATTCTTGACTGGGCAGGATACTTGAGACAATGTACAAACAGAGGCTATAATTTTTGAAATTTTAAAACTCTTTGAAGTATGGATCAGGATACAGTGTGGAGTAGGCCAAAAAGGTTTGAAAGAAGTAGGACTAGCTTTGAGCAAAGTTTGGAAATAATTTTCAGACATCTCTCCTCTCTTTCTCTTTCTCTTTCTCTTTCTCTTTCTCTTTCTCTTTCTCTTTCTCTTTCCCTTTCCTTTCCCTTTCCCTTTCCCTTTCCTTTGTACATTAAGGGCTAGAGTGACAAATAAATAAAAAGATTTGCCAGAGCTGAAATGCTATTCCCCAAAGTGCTGGGATTTGGGACTATAAAGAGAAATTAAATGGAGAAGAAACAATTCCATAGTTAACAAGGGTTTTATCTAGTTCAGCACCTTTACTGAAAACACTCTTGACTTCATATACTGCTTTAAGGAAAGGAAAAACTTTTGCAAATAATTGTTTCCCATATGGGTAGTTTCTAGAGGTGAAGTGTTTCAGCAAAAATCTGCACTTTCCATTCAGCAGAGTCAGAACCATCTTCTGTGCTTAAAGCCATCAAGCCAAGAGTGGAAACGCGCACATTACAGACTTCCTGCACTGAAACAAATATCGTTGTAAGACAATTAAGAAAAAGTTATACACGCCATATGTATATACGGGTTACATATTTATACGGCATCTTCTTTCATCTTGATCCCCGATATGAAGAGTTCTGTATTTACAGAACTGCCCTAAATATTAATGAAAGCCAATAGGCTCAATCCACGTTTGCCCTTCATAAAACTGTGGAAATACAGATCTGATGTCAACTACAAAGATTGGCTTACACTCCAAAAGATGATATATTACACCAAAAGATATATTACAACATTCAATAAAAGAATGAAGTGATTCATTATTATTCATGGGTGCCTTCTATGAGTTTTCTGCATACTTCCTCGACCAACATGAACTCCACTCTTCTACTGATACAATCTACCGTGTTCAGGAGCATATGCTACTCCAGGGGAAGAGCGGATAACTCGTAGGTTGGAGTTATGCTAAAGCCTGTGTTTAAATGGTTTAATTGCACTTGGGTTCTGTCCAAGAGGCAACTGGAAATTTTATACAAGCCTTTTTCAGCCAACTACCTAGACAAAATGAGAATTAAAAATCATGAAGCTCCTAGGCCCAAAATAAGAAAGTGAGGGATGAAAAGCAAGACTGCAGTGACCACTCCTCCCAGATTTCCAGCAGCGTCCCGATCTTCCAGTTAATCCTGAAAGCTTTAATTTGTTCTCTTCTGATGCTGATGTCCTTTGAACATTTTCTCTAAATCTTGATTCCACAGTTCCCAACCAGATCTCTTCTGCATTCATTCGTATCACTTGGTCATAAATAATTGCCTCCGAAGATCTCTATTCTCCCTGACATTTTTGTTTCATGAGTGCCATAAGCACACATTTTAGCAAATTCAATTTGTCAAGCCTTTGATTGCTTTTATTCTCTACATAATGCTAGTGTTTCCTGAAGAGAGAAACAACAGGCAGGAAATCCATTACTGAGTCAAGAAATCATCATCTAAATTGAGTATACAGGAGGGAGAGTTTCAAGATAATACACACTTAGTCTCCTACCATATGGCTGTGTCAGGTTGGTTATCTTCGGTAAAGACATACCCTCAAAGTACACAGGAAAAGTTCAGCTACTTTGTGTTTTTTTAAGTACTTCTTATCTCAAAGCAAGTTTGCCTTATCTCCTGGCAAGACCAGAAAAGAAGGAGGTTCATCTTCTAAAAATAGTGCAAAGAAGCGAACAATCATGACCTGGAAAACTCAAAAAGAAAGATAGTACTAGATTTTTGTTTCTCTCACAGTAAGACTCTGTGACTAAACAGTTCATTTTCGTACTGCTATAGCTCTGAATTTCTACAGATCCATTTATCAGAGGATCTCACCACAGTCAGCACTCACCAGGACCTCATCAAAGCCTCCTGCTTCCCTATCAGGAAGTTGAGCAATTTACGCATCACAGCATAGTCCTGTGAGGAGCACAAGCGACATGACTCGAAGCAGAGCAAGAACTAGACCCAAGGAGCCTGATTCACAAGCTTTTGCTCTAGCTGCTAGGTATGCTCATCCCTACCTAATGATAGCAAGAAAGAGGCTTCAAGCAGGAAGTCTCCATGAAAAAGGATGATTTTCATTCTACAGGAATGTTTTTCCACCTTAGGAATGTGAAGGACCTGCATGACTCTGTGCGATCATTTTTAATGATCACATATGAATTACAAAGGACTACTGCTTCTGCACTGGAAACAGTTTCGTAGAGGCAGTTCTACCAGTACAGCTTGGAGACAAATCAAATTATGCATTAGTACAAAAGCAGAGTGCAACTCTATTTTGTAAGTCATAGCTCCTTGGAAAATTTTTTGTCACGAGTTAGCTGTTACCTGTCAGCTCTTACCTGTTAGCTGTCACCTGCCTCTGCTGTCAACCATCAACTGTGCTTAATAGCTCCAAGTAGCCAAAAAGGAGCATAAAGTGTTTCCAAAGACTAAAGATTACCACATCATCCAAAACAGCTGCCTAAAAGCAAAAGAAGGGAAATTGTTTTCTTTTTTCCTTGCCTTTCCTTTCTGCAGCTACATCTCTCTGTGTCTCGGCTCACCCCCCTTTATTTCTTCTCCCTGGTGAAGAGAACCTACCTAGCTTTCTGCTGTTACATTATTTTTCAAAACTCAGAAATAGAGGAGAAGACCTGCTCAAAAAACTGGATACTTTTTCCTTTTTCCATCCAGCTATTAATTTTTGGCAAATCCTTTAACTCCTTTCTCCTTACGAAAACTCTTAGAGTGTAAGTGACGGCGTGACTCTGCTGATAACCATGGAAGTTAGGTACAGAAGCTAGAAAATGGAACATCAGATCAGGAATTTCCTATTAATGGAAAAAATTATAAAACTTGATATGCACCAGTTGTTACAGCCGTAACTGGAGCTCCGCAGTTCTCATTGGGACAACTCATTCTACTGAATTTAACATTTTTGCTTTTATAAATTCTCCTCATCCTCTCTTATATTTTATATTGAACTCTGTTTCTTGTAAATATACAGTTTATAACAAACTTTGTTCAGAGGCCTGTGTAGGCAGACATTAGTCAAACAGGAGACACAAAGCTGTTGGGAATCATAATACTATATTTCTCTAGTTATAAAATGTATAATAGAAATTTGGCTTTATATTCCTCTAAAGAAAGCAGTAAAATAAAACATTTTTTACAGCAATTAAGTTACATTTGTCCTTCAGTTAGTGTGATAGTCCAAGACTGGTGATGTGCCACAGAAATGCCAATAGGAAGAATGAAGTAAGTTAGTGATAAGCTCTCATTAAAAGTGAAATCCGAACAATTACAGTTCCACCCTTTACTGGAAGGACAAAGGTTCCTTCCTTCAAAATCTCTCATGTTATTTTCTCCTCTGAGAAATATTCTCTCTCCTCTTCCTATCATGAATTTCCCAAGTTCCTTTCAAATCCATCAGCTGTCTTATGCACTGTACTTTTTTTTGCTGCCAGAGAGTTAGACAAATTGGACAAGAACCAAAAAACAAAGTCCACCAACAGCTGTGAAACATGTAAATAGCAAATGTATTAGCATAATGCATTATTAGCCGTCATAAAATAATGGTGTTTTCTTATGCAGACTTATGAACACCTTTCTCTGAGGGTCACAGACAAGCATTTCAATACATATTGACAGGCCACCTTTCCTCTGGAATACCACTGCAGGTATTCAGCACAGATATGCGTTAAAGTATCAGCGATAGGAAAGATTTGTCAGGCAGCATTATACTGACTCATAATGTGTAACTTTGAAAATATCATTCTTGCAGAAAAATACTAAGGCTATCAGGCTTTCCTAAATTTTATACTCATGGAACATAAAAAAAAAAATATTAGGGGTATAGAACTGAATGCATTATCACCTGAGGGGGTCTATGGCATAGTCTACAGCTAAGCAGAATTTTCTTGTCAGTGCTTGGTGGCTGAGGACCTACACAGTTACAGTCTTAAAAATTGAAGGAAATCTTTCACGTAATTTTTACTGCAATTTTTTCAGACAGTATTTTCCTGACAAAAATTTTGCTTCTAACAATTTTTTCCATTTTTGCTCATCTCTAGTCTAAAAAAATCCACATTTTGGTTATGGTGCTTTAAAAATATATATACATATGTGTGCATATGTATATGTGTGTAGCACTATGATAGCATTAAATACATAGTTTTCTGAAGTATTATATAGATATAAAGGGGGTTTTTTATATGGGTAAAGGATTTGGGACTATAAATTCAGAAAATCAGGTTCTAGTTTCAAATCTTCCTTGATCTCAGTTTGCCATATCTTTCAATATTTCTCTTCACCAGTTACTGCCCTTTATATCAGTAAGACATGCCTGCCTTCACTTAGTAAATAAAAGAGTATTGGGAAATTACTAATTATTACATATTATCATCAAACTACTCTTTGATGTAGAGTATGAGCAATTGAGTCATAGGAAGGTAATTTCTCAAAGTAATTTTCAAACAGTACAGGTTGTTGTTTTCCTTGCATCTATTGCTACCCCAAGCAACAGCATAGAGAAGGTCTAAGAACTTGTATTACTAAATAAATGTAACCCTTTTTTTTTAAATAAGAGATGATACATAACAAAAGGAGAGGAAATTTAGCAGACTAACGTCAAATAATTTTGTATTGTTCATCACTGCAGAAAGAGTTACTCACCATGACAAAACGGATTTGTTGGTTATAAGAACTGACAGTACAACCAAAAGCATTTTCAAATGGAATTATGGGAATATCATCATCACAGTACTGTGGATGTAAAGTGATTTTGATTGCTGGATTGCAAAGTAGGTCCCAAACGACCTATGCTAATATGAAGTGTCAGTTTTACAACTGATGCAATATTCCTTTTTCTTGAACAATTTACACTTTACTAAAAGGTATACAAATAGATTTTCATCTGCAAAGTGGTAGGAGGTACTTAAAAAGTCAAAGTAATAATTTAACAGAACTGACTTGTAAGCATTGGGAAATTGGTCACAGGTGCATGAGACCAATGGGAACTGCATTGCCTGTGTGCTGTTTCAAACTGCTGCTTGCCAGCTTTGGGAAGGACATTGCAGCACAATCATATTCATTCTGCTTATTTGTAAAACTCCTATTTACCCAAAGCATGGCTAGGACTGAGATTCTGAAACATAAATGTTTCCTCGTGCTAGTTTTGTTCCATGTATTTAGCATTCAACAAAGTACAATCCAGAAAATAACGCAGTATGGAGAATAAATATTATCATCCCTATCTTTCATCAGCATAATTCTTCCTCCAGAGAATACCAATGACTCCGCTGGTGCAAATAAGAATACCCTTGTGTCATATTGTAGGTGAACTGTGCTCCTAGGACTGTATCTTGACAGGAAAGAAGTCTAGGACTGTATCTTGACAGCAAAGAAGTCTGGTATTTTCACCACTGGTTTCAGTTAAGTCAGGATTGTGTCCCAGGTCTTGTTTATTGTTTATCTGTTTTCACAAATATTTAGCAGCTTTCAGTTTCAAAACCATGAGTGTAATTTATTTCAGACTAAACAGGAAGCCAGATGTGCAAGCTTTTTACTGTTCTATCTTGTAATAGCAAAATTAACCTTGGCTTTGCATTCATCTGATATGGAAGGAATCTCGATGTATAGCAAGACTCTTTGAAATGCACAGATGTGTCCTCTTTCTCCAGAGCACATAGAGTAGTCCCCATGGTGGAGATTTATTTCAGTTACAGTTATATACAAGTAGCAGTTCAGGAGAAGGCTTCTTAGTTTTACTTTCCCGATTCTTGTTTCCAGGACGGGTTAGCTGAACTAAAAAAAAAAATGCAGCAAATTTACCAAGTATTTTATTATTTGTTCAAGCTCTACTTTATAATTATTTCATTCCTATTTCACATAAAAGACTGCAACTACTCATGGCAATGCATTAAAAAACACTTTAAAACTTTCTGCACTTTGAATGCTTGTTCACGGTGGTAGTGTTGGGTAGTCTGGTCTCTTTGTCCTGGCCTCTCCAAACATGCCTTCTGCTGCCTCATTTCCTGAGAGGTGGAGGCAGGAGGTTTAACATAGTAAAAGTTTAGAAAATGTCAAAATGAATTTAATAATAAGTAAATGGAAAGTTTCAAATTGCCTTGTGTAAAGGTTAGTTTCCTATAAAAACTAATTGACAGGTTTTTATAAAACGAAGCTTGCTAGAGTCTCTCAGTATTTTGGTAAAATTACCAGTTCAATCAGTTTGTTCTTAGCAGATACAAGGCACCAGGATGTGCACAAATGACGTGCATTCTGCCTGGCTGAGGACCAGTCCCACCAGTCCTTCCTCTTCACTTGGAAGTTGCTGTTCTGCAGGGTCTTTGAGCCCAGAACTAGTAGTTCTTTTCAAAACTTACCTATATCGCTGCATTTGACATAGGGAGACATTGCTAATAAAGTCCCTTCTTATATGCTAAATATTCTTCACAGATCTTTCCTCTTTTGAAGTTTTCTACCAGTTGCTAACAGTTTGCCTATCACATGAGCACAGCTATTTAGAGGTTATATTCTATTTTTCAAAGTGCCAGTGACGTAATTACAAATACCCTGTACTGCACACAGACCCAGACTGCTGACAGCAGATTCTTCCTAAAATGAACATTGCTTTGCTGTAGTTACCAAAAATACAAGTCTGCACTTAGATTTATCTTTCCAGTGATCATACATTTAAGAACTTTAAGGCTTGATTCAACACCTTCAGCATAGCACAGTTCCAAGTTTTGTGTGTGTGAATTCCTAAACTACAATGAAAACAAATGCTAGATGCTGAATGGTTGATTACAAGATGATAATTGACACCATGAGACTTTATATGAGGTTCTGCAAGGCAAAGACAAGACACCTATTCAGGAACAAAAGCCAGATCAGACTTAACGAGACTAGCTTTGAAGGAAACTACCTCATTGACAGGCATTTTCATGCCTGACCACAAACAATAGTTCACAAAAAAAGATGCTGTTAACGTACTTAAAATATATGCCTATCTTAATATAGCAAGTTGTTCCCTAATTTGTCACAGTTTGAGCATGGTTGTGCTTCTTTCTCTTTGCTGCCTGAGGCCAATTCTGGGGGATATTAAGGTGACTGCAAGCAGAAATGGAAAAACAGAATGAACCGATCTTACAGCAGCTCCAAAGAGTAATCCTAGCTGGATGACCAAGAGAAAAAGCTTGCGTCCTTTCAAACCTAAAAGCTTATTGAGACTATCAAGATGAAATTGCTTTCTGTACATTAAAATCATTCTGTCTCTTTTAAGAATTCCATTAGAATCTTGAAAGGATGTGAGTAAAAAAATCATTTCTCCAATTTTGCAGTGGAGCAGCATCAGTTTCAAAGGTTTTGGTTTTCAGGAGTTGTGCTGGTGGAATAATTTACATTCAGATAGCACCTCTCATCTTGAAGGATCCCAAATCACTTTACAAAATCTGAAGTGTGTGAAGGAATTACCTCCTTTAACCACCAAAGTAAAGACGTGCAGCCGCCTATAAACTAAAACACCATAGCCCACATGACAGAACTCCTAACATAGCCGATGAACACAAATACAACAGGAACACCAAATCCAAAGGGATGTTCCCATCCAGTGGAATCTCTAGAATGTATTTTAGGTAAGCAGGGTAGCAGTCATCTGAATTTGAGCAGGTCATGGCTGTTATGTAAATACTCTTACCAAAAAAGTCATAAAACATTCAGTGGCCTCCATCTCTGTTTTTGGGAAAATGTCTTTGCCCTAGAGCATTAGTTCAGTATTGACTCAAGTGAACTATGAATTACCCAGCTGCTACCGTTACAGTCCATGCTGCCTTTAGGAAGCAGTCCACCAGAAGGAACGTAGCTTTAGTCCAAACTCTTCCAAAGTGGTAAGGAGCTGCCCACAGAGGAAATACTGTCTTCTCATTTCTTTCACCACATCCACATATTTCCAGAAGGCTTAACCAAAATTGCTGGCCTCCAGTGCATTGTCTGGCTTCTTTCTGCCTGGAACTACCTACTTACAGTATTAAATCCACTCCTGTTTTCCTTCTATCTCAGGAAGATAATATATACTCATATGTTGCATCACTGTCCTACAGATGCTGATGTGACAGGCCTTACCCTGTTTATACCATGAAATGTGTATGGTATGATATTCTGGTTTAGAGTCCCATGAATGCGTTAGCGCTTTATTTACCTTTTTCTTGTTGGTAGGCCAATGGAAATCACGTCTAATTTGGGATGTTTTGCAATTCAATCTGGATGCTGCAGAGTTAATAAAACAGAAATTCTTAGTCAGAACATTTCAAAATCAGCAAAGGAAATGTGACGGTGAATTCAGCTATGGACTTGTTCCAGATTCCTCTAATGCCAGCAAAGTAGTTGTGTATGAAAACAAATCAGTTATTTGCTGCATTTCATCTAGTGAAATGCAAATACTTTGAAACTACCTGCATGAAAAGTAGGTTAAATGGGTTTACCTGCAGGTACAACCAGTTGTTACTGGCAACATACATCCTTCTAGCAAAATCTTGCTCTTCTTGAAGATAGAAGATATTTTGCAATTGAGTTGAATAAAAGCGGTGGTCAAGTCATCTAAACACAGCCATTAAACTTTGTCTTTATTGCTGTACTTGAATAAGCACAAATACTGTCACTAACTTTCACAATTTTAAACACATTAACAATTTTATCTTCATCATAACCTATGTTATGTTAAAGGAACATTACCATCTTACCATACGTTTCATTTTGCATAAAAATGGACAGGGAGGTCTATGTCTAGCAGGAATATATACATGTACCACCTAGGAAGTCAGGAAAGAGGGGAGGAGAAAAAAAAAACTGCAATTAAAAAGTAGAAATTGCACTTCAGTAATTCAAAACACAGCAGAGAAATTGATGCTGCATCTTTAAATAACTTGAGAAATGTATTTCATCTTTAATTCCCCATTTTCCTATTCAGAACAAGTGCTGCCCAGGACTGGTTTTCGAGTGGATTCCTCTGGCAAGTATTCTTCAGACTTCATTGTTCTGTAAACTAGTTGTCCTTCATTTTATGTTTTAGTTATTCTTCTTTCTTTTCATCATTTCTCTAGATAATTGCCAGTCATGACTACCCAGTCACCATTTTATTTTTGTATGAGCTTTGTGGGGTTACAGAATGCTAACTCTAAATCTTTTTATAATAGATTTGCATTTTGAGCAAGGAAAAGTATTTCTTTTTCCTCAGCCAGTCTTTGTGAATGTTTTACAAAGCTTTATGTGTACTTTCATACGTTAGTGTTCACTCTTTAACCTAAAAATATGTCTCTATAGCTCATGCCCAAATCTAAGCTTAAGCAATATTTTGTGTAAAACTGAAATTAATTCTATCTTCATTTGGAAAAGAATAGAACTGATGTATTATGCAGACCCACCCATTCCTTGCTCCCATACATATATCTTGTTCTGTAAAAACCTAAAAGCAAAAACTTTCAAAAATAGAAGCTTTTTTGGGTGTTTGAATCAACATTGGTCTTGTAAAGTGGCAATGGACTTGTATAAAAACCAGCAATATTTGATTTCTCGATGTGATCATGTTAAATGAACAGTTAAAACAGGCATCCCATACAAAAAAGGCTGTTTTGACAATCACATTAAAGTTTTTTCTAGTCCAGCACTGGTTGGACAGAGATCCTAAATTAAATATGACATTGGGCTGGTTTTGCATACTCCAGGAAGGTTCATAGGTTGAATAACTCTGTTAGTACACCAGTTCTTTTTTTCTTTTTTTTTTTCGCTTTGCTGATTTTTCTACTGAAGTCTTTATTTACCAGCTTTTCCTCTCTATAAATATCAAGAGAAAATATGTATGTTTTTTAAAAAGCTACTCACGTTGGAGACCAGCAGACCCATGACTGTTTTCAAACTTTTCACATCTTTCAAGAGTATTTGAAACTCAGAAAAAAAGTTATTGTAGATTTGTGTCAAACACCATTCACAATTCACAGTAATGATTTATATGGAACAAAAATCTTCACCATCTTCAGCAAAGGAGTCAAAATTAATTTTTATTTTTAGCAGGAAAGTTAAGTACACCCAGAAAGACTGTAAAATTATTACAACAAAACTCTTCATCCTTGTTTTAATTGCATATAGAGGAGATTTAATAAAAAAAAAAAATTCTATCCCATCATCTACAGCATCATCCCAAATACCAGGTTTATCACTATAAAAATCACTTCGCACTTGTGCAACTTGACTCATACAGAAAATGAAATAATCTTCTTCAGGGATATATTTTCTCTACATACTTTCAAGAAACAATTGCATGTACACTTAATGTGTAATTCACCTAGGAATTCACATGAATACAGTACAGACATGTAGCTGAGAGTTGATAATCACAACTTCACCTATGATATCCCAGTATTGTTCAGTAACAATCTATTCTGGTACCTTTACATTTAAAGCAAATTCCCTGTTGTCCAGGAACCAGAAAGCAGAATTTCCCAATGCTCTTTACCATCCTCACTGTGCAGCAATGATCAGATCACAGCTTGTCCAATACCCTTCTCAAATTCGTGGGGGAGCCAGCTTGGTTTTATAACCTAGCAAAGTGAATTGTTTTTTTTTTCTCTTCTAGGCCAAATGATCAGTTAAGAACATTTTCCTTTACACAAAAAGAAGAAACAAAATGCTATAACTATAAAAAAGACAATGAAGTTACTAGCAGGCATATCTAAAGTTCTTTTTCTAATATAAATGTGCAGAGAGGCAAGGGAGAACAGGGAACATTGTCATTCTTGCACAGGATACCCATATTATACGATCAGAAATATTGACTTCAACCTGAAACTCTCCTTTCAATGAAACTGGTAAGAGATGGGACATTCAGGTGTAGTAAGTTGAACTGGAAGGAAAAGCAAACTGTGCAAAAGACTGTACTAATTCAGTCTTAGCTTGGACTCCGGTATCTGCAAACCTATTCATTTCTTCTTACTTGGCATGAACTACAAGGTGCTAATCGAGCTTACAAAGAAAAAAAATAAGGTGCATTTTCCATAATGAAGTTATATTAACCAACAGTTGGCAGTATATTGCAAGGCACAGGAGCGTCATTTTTTTGTAAGTATAGGTAATTTTCTTTGTATTATCAACTGAAAATCTGCTCCAGCAAGAAAAGGCAAAATTTAGTTTCTCTAACAATCCTTTGTGTAGAAACAAGTACCTGAATCCTAGAGAAGCAAGCACTGAAGAAATATCAGATGAAACGTAATCACTTATATGGGTAAGAATACTTGGTCAATGTACATTCAGGAATATTGAAACTGCTGCCACATAATAGCAAGGGCTTTTAGTAAATCTACCAGGCATGAGCTCCTGTAGTAAAAACACATAGTTGTGAACTTACCTGTCTAAGAAACAGGAAAAAAGGGATTTCATCATCAGCAAGACTTTAGAACGTATTTTTGATTAAAGACTAACTGCCAATATAGAGATAAACTGAGACCTAATGCAAAAGGCGTTTACCAAAAATAGGTTGTGTCAGACTAACCTGGTAACTGACCTTTTGCACCTTTTGATGCATGTTTGATCAATCTAGACTTCAACTAGACATTTTACAAAATGCCAGTTATAATTGAAGCATTTCCATGTTAGCCTGGAGAAGACAGTTCTTAGCACAAAATGTAAAGATGAATGGCTAGAAAGCAGATAAGCAATTCTACTAAAAGAACAGTTTCTGGACTGAAAGGGTAATATTAGTGGAGAGCCTTGCAATAAGTCTTCTGTGTTATTTTCATTAATGACCTAAGCACAAAAACTAAGAGTGGAAATGAGGTCCACATTCAGACGTGTAACTTCAGGTATCTATGGTGTAGTTGTCTCCAGACCAATGGAGAGCGGGTCAGTGCAGTTAATGGAGTCATATCATACCAAGCACGAAAGTTTTAACAACCAGCAACAGCAGTGGAGGAAATGCTTCTTACGCGTACTAGTCAGTCGCTGGAGATAATACGATATTACTGTGAAAAAGTAAGTAAAATCATGGGGTGCAATCCATCAGTGAAATGCTGAATGAGGTGATGTGCTGAATGACCTAGTGACAAAGGCCACAAACAGGCTTAGGCACCCAGTGTCTTCTTTGCTGGTAAGGTCTGTGTGCTGTTTGCTTGCAGAGGCTTGCAATAACAGGGAGCTGGACTAGATGACCCAGGGATCCTTTCCAGTCCCACATTTTGTTTTTTAGGTGGGACAGAAAAGAACATTATTTTTTAAAAACAGTTTTCAGTGACCTGGTAAGAGTTGGCAGAGAATGGGCTCCATAGACTTCCAGCTATTTGGGAAGGAAGGCTCTTCTGAGCAATCGTGATAGCATAGTCAGCTAATCCAAAGGCTTCCAAACTGTGTAAGAGCTCATAGAAAAGTATGCCCATATACAGTATTTTTAGCCTAAACCTTTTCGTGGTCAACCTGGCTTACTTGTTCCATTCTAAATGGGTAGAAAAACAGCCTCTTTTAAAAAAAATAGTACCTCTTATTTTGGATCCTGATGCCGACATTGATTTGGATCAGCTTTGTCAATGTATGTGTTTGAGGGACGTTTTTATCTCAGTGTGCCAGAGCATGTATTCTTCACAACCTGACATTCTTATACTTTCTTAACGTATTCCCAACTGTGCATATTCATTCATGTGTGCGCAAATAAAGGTAGTGTTTGGTTTGTGACAGACTGCTGGAAACAGTGCCTTTGAATGTTAAACCTGGGCTATAAATGGTGATCCTACTCTGTCTATCTACAAAGCCTTCTCCCTAGTACTAAGCCCCATCCTTGTTACACTTAGGCACAGCAAATCAGGTAAAAATAAGGTATCGCTTTCATCTAAAGCTTCCTTTGCCTCTCGCAACTTGGAAACAAGCTTTGCATTAAGTTAACATACTGTACATGCACAAACTTCATTTGTTCTTTTATTTACTGTTGAGACACATCAAATAAATTGAAAAAATCAGGATAATAAGCTGTTAGGATCTGTGTGGTTTGTCTTCTAAATACATGAGAAGCAAGTTGGTAGGGAAAGGTAATACTTTTATTTTACCAACTGAAATATCTGTGATTCAGTCTCACTCATATCAATATACATTGCAGAAATAATGCACTACACTGCTGTCTAGAGAGGATTTTTATTGCATGGTCATAGTATAGAGCCACTGCATGTAGTTGTGTGTCTCTGTCTTTGCAAGACCTGACTGAAACGGAATCAGCTTTAATCCCAGACTAAAGCTGGGATCTGCCCAACTCCACAGTTTGTGAGGTGTCCACTGATGGCTCTGGGGGGGGATCTGTCAATGAGAGTCACTGAAGTACCATGTTTCAGCCATCTGTAGTCCCTCCCCTCCTGAGAAAACAAGGCACAATTCGAGACACTGTGAACAGTTTGCCGAAATAAACCTACTCATCCCTTTTTGTCTGTTGGGACTGGCAACAAGCTGACACTGGCCAAAAGCTGTCACAATTTATAGACCAGAGTGCAATCTGTATGAAAGACCATTCCTGTTAATCACTGTCCTGCTTAAGGTGATGAGCCTAAAGCATCTCTGAACATGCAGACAAAGCAATAGTCAAAATAGACAACTTCTTAGTCCTCTAACTGCTTATGGTTTCACTTTATACTACTTGAAATTTTATTCAAAATTTCTCTTTTGTAATTTGGGGGCATCAAGACTCAAAACAATGGGCTCTTTCAAATGAAGCTAGACACTTTTATAAGAAACTGACTTTTAAAAAACACTACATTCCTGAACTGATATATTCCAGGGCAGAATATATGTTTACAGGCAAGTTACGCAGGCATATGGAAGCACAATCTTAATGATCCATAAAGCTGTTGAGACTTTAATTGAGTAGCATTAAGGAGTTCAAGTCAATGATGTTAGCTTTCAATTTAAAACCTAAGACTCAGAGGCTTATAATGATAGCTTTCGTCAAAACTCTTTATTGAGGGTATTACCTGAAAGTGGAGTATTTAAAAGCTACATTACATAAAAAGACATACTGCTTTATATCTGTATGTGGAACTAAAATGGCCTGTAATGATTATTCATCTTTTGTAAGTTGGACTGATAATTTTTCTATGTATCTCTATCTCCCATTTCAGTTTATTCTCTTTAGGTTTTAATGAACTGCAAGGAAAACACAAATTAAACACCAGAGGTGGATGAACAGCAGTATATTATGCAGTCAGTTGTAGGAAGAAGGCACCTTTATAACCTGTGTTTTGGACAAACTTTTCCAGCACTGTTCTCCTGTGAATGTGTTCTAGCTTGGTTTAGTGTATTCTACTGAACATAATCATCCTCCAAGAGATACCTACATTTTCAAGTCTCCTCTTTGTCTGTGTACTACACATTGTGTCCCATTTGTTTCCACCAGCTCTAACCAGGATGCCATTAGTCATGTGCAATGAACACAAGGTGGGAGGGAAGATGGTGCAAATTCTCAAGACAAAGCCAAAATGCTTTGCTCAGTGGGATTTCCCTTTAAACCAGGTCCCGATTACAAGGAGCTGGATGTTCACCTTCGGAGAATGGAGTCTGGGTTTGGCTTCAGGATCCTGGGAGGAGATGAGCCTGGACAGCCTGTGAGTTATTTCTTCCTGACTTTCCTTTTTATAACTCTAAAATCTGTGTCAAGGTCAGAAAAATATTACTACATAGCTGAACCCAAATGAACACCATGTTAAGGCTAGAAGTAAAATGGCTTTTTTATTCATCCATAGAAAAAGACAGGTCTTTCAGGTTGTCCGCATCTAAAAGATGTCACAGTAAATTAAGTTAGAATCAAAAGGAATTAAGTTAGAAACCGTGCATCACTCAGCCCTTTACTGCAGAGTGTGAGCTGGCATCTTTTAATCTTGACTTTCCAAAACTGAGTTTAAGCAGAAGATTTTAAAAATCAGATTACATAAGCCTATGTATAACTGTGTTCAATGTAGGCAGACTATATATATGCATAAGGTTAAAAGATACTGTTGACAATGCAGTTTATTTCCAGAAGCACAGAAGGCCCCACCAGGGAATGGTAGTCCATGTGCCAGGTTAGATGACAACATCATGTGGTGCATCAGGCATAAAAATGGTACCTTTATGCCATTAGGAGGGAGACATCCCCAAAATCAAATAACAGATAACAAAACCAACATAGATTCACTGCAGGTGAAATAAAATATAAAATAAAACATATACACACTTTTTAGAAGAAATATGTACACATTTTGGTAAATTAGTGATATATATAAATACTATAATTTTGAGAGAGCAGGCAGAATTAGTGCTCCTTCAGAATAACTTTGATGATGTAACTGTGGTTTGTCAGTGAGGTCTAATCCCAAGTCGATAATGTTGTGATTTTATTATCACAACCTTGTGCATAGTCTGAGTCCTGTGTTACCACATTTCTGAGATAATGTATAACTAGTTGATAGATTTATATATTCCATATTCGAATTCATACAGAATAATATAGTTGTCATTCAAGCATTAACATTAACGAGGCTCTGAGAAAAAAAGAAGCTCCTCTGTTTTAAAATTGTCAACATCTGTCGAAGTACTGATAAATATTAATAGTTTACTGGTGCCTCCTGTAAAAAGAAACAAATGCACTGTATTCTAAAAAAAGGTGCTTCAAGTGCTGATTGACATGCAGAGACCCTATTTTAGAATGAGTGTTTTGGAATGGATTTTCAAAGCTGAATAAGGTGTAGCTGTAAAGAAGGACTCCGAAACAACACTGTTTCATCACCTACACTTGCAGTGTGCCTGAAGCCCCTCTGGCATCTAACTTTCTTCTATGGAGCATGTCCCAGTGCACACAAAATGAGGCCACTGAGCCATCATCTGCACATTCTCCAACTAAGCATTTTTCCTGGCCTTTCTGGATGGCCCAGCCGGTACGGGTTCTGAAAGCTCGCCTATTGGGTGAAGCCAAAAAGGAAATCTGTTAGGAGCTAGAGGAAATGTCCCCTTTTATCACTTTATCCTGCAAAAAATTGTCACTAGTGGAAGATTTGGAAATCTCCCTCTACCTGCTTCAGACAGTAGCGTCTAGTGGCATTTCCCATCTCCCAGGAAAGTGTCCCTGGCTACAACGCTGCTCAGTATTCTGAGAAAGTCTGTCTTGGTGTCTCCTTTAGTGCTTTATTCATTACAAATGGATAATTAAGTAGTCACAGACTGAGTGTCTGACTGGCTCTGCAGTTTGGAGGTTTACAACACTCTCATGGGGAAAAGTGCAGCTCAAATGCCTCATCTAAAAGATGATTATTTATATAAAACGGAATGATTTCAACCTAACGACTGCAAGAAAACTGGTTTAGAATTTCTAATATTCTGATGGTTAAGAATACATGCTGGAGTTGTAGGACACCTGAATTTATGTCTCTGCTCAACAGTCCAGTAGAGTGGGAATTTCGAAACGAGTCTTTTGCCTCCCAGCTACATGCATTATGCACTGAACTGTTACAGAGGAAGCAGCTCTTTCTAGTTTCTTTTCAGTGGAGGACTGACCTGGCTTTACTGTCCAAAGTCAAAGAGTCATAGCTGGATACCAAGTGCAGAGATAAGCACCTTGCTATTTTTGGAGAGCAGGACCAAAAATGCTGCCTTCTGTGAACCACCTTCTAAAACGCTTCACTGTCCTGCTGAACAATTGCTCTCAGCCTGCACTTAGCCTCAAGGTTGCTATCTCTATTTCAGGGCCTGCAAGTACAAAAGCGTTTTTCCCCCAGATGTATCAATCTAACAGGCTTTATGTCTCCCCACAAACCATGTCTCAAAGTCCTCAGGAATGAATAAGATCCTAGCTTGAGGCTGAGGATCCTACGAGGCAAAAAGGCACCTCCTTAGAGCTAGGTGTTGCAGTGCTGAACTTCTTAATTCTCACTCCCTCTTTGTTGCCCATCTACTTGTTTTCACTGCTCAAATTCATCACTAATAAAGACGACAGATGTACTCCACTTTTTTTAGTTTCCATCCATTTTGTATTCAAAATACAAGACTTCTTAACTCTGTTTTCTCTCCTCCACTGCATCCCTGCTCCCCCATGGACAGCCCACCTGCAGCCTCCCATTCCTTTCACCTCCAGAAAAGGAGAGGCAGTTTCTGCCTGTCCTCCAAACCCCTGCATTTCCTATGAAACAAGAACTGAGACACTTTGAAATGTTTGTTTCAGCTCTCCTGCTGTGCAGTCAGGTAACACAGAACAAAAAGAAGTTTTCATTGCCTTTTGTCTTTGTGGTTTGGCTTCTAAAAAGGAATATGGATTGTTCAGCAGAAGACAATAAGTTTTTCAAAGACGCAGAATCCACATAAAGTTTTTTTTAGAAGGATAATACTGACACTATAGAGGGACTGTAGCTTAGTTTCCTTCTAGTTATATCATCTGCCTGGCACCTTAGAAGAAGAAAGTGATGCTGGAATACTCCACCTTCCATATTTGTAAGCGTAAAGATGCTTTCCAAAGGAAAGACTTAAATTTATTGAGAAATTTCAAATATCAAGACTGTGGGTTGTGCCAGTTCCAATCACCTCTCAAATCTCATGAGAACATACCACCACAGGTATTTATCCACATCTCCAGTAACTTGAGGAGTTAGAGATAATCTGACTCTATTATGGTGAATTATATCACTGAAGGGTTGCAAATATACGTAAATTGGAACTTTACTGAAGTTGCAAATTGCTGTCCTAAAGCGGAAAAGTATTTTGGATACATTTGTGCAGCTCAAACTCAAAATCACAGGAACATATACATAATTACACTAAGAGTTTCACCTTTTCAACACAGATTGACTGGGATTCTTCTCAAAAATGCCTGCAAGATGTATGTCTATATTCCTTTTATGATGAGTGCCAAGAAACAGACATTTCTAAGACATAACAGATGTCCATAGAGCAAAACGTTAGGATAATGCAGACCACACCTTAGGAACTCCTATTTTTGGCAATGATTAGACAGAGTTGATTAGCTTGGATTTAGACATCACAGACACTTAAAATTAGGTGACATGAATCACACCTTTTATGTGTATTACTTAAATTTTACTATGTGCCTGTGAAGCTACTGTGTTATATTCAGAGAAACTGAAACACAAAGTCAAATAATTACCAAGAATCACAAAGAAACTCAGTATCAAAACAGATTAACATGTACGAGTTAATAGACCCAGGCTTCAATTTCAGATTATGCTCTTTCACAATCTTCCTAATCCCAGCATTTCTCATGTTTAATCTCAAGCAATAGGTGAAACTTTCCCTTTTTTCTACAACACACTCTTTATTACCTACATGTCATCATCCTTTTCCTCACACATTCAAATCTCATGCCAGTATGAAACTCCATTACAGAGGTAATATAATCCTGATAAGTATTTTTCCAATTTGTGGTTTTTTTGTAGAATTTATAACTATTATGGGAACTACTCAGCCATGAGATGAGAGCAGATACTGGATAAGAAACAAGTTCAGACACAGAAAATGAAAAAGAAGGAAAATTAAGTTTTTCTTGCTATTAAATATACCAAATAACAGATATGGTGGCCATCATCTTGACAAACACACCTACCTGAAGTGTTTAAAGTAGGACTCTGCTGCTTATGTTAGGAGTCAGTTCCACCACTGAGATGAGTAACACAATCACATTCCACTGTGGACATGTGAAATATCAGCAATAATTACTTAATTAGTCAAAACTAGAAAGAGGTTTTGCACTGTGCTGTAGGTACTGATGACCTTCCATGCTGTGAGCTGCATTTGTGTTTCTCCAAAGGTTAAAGATGCACAAATTGTTCAATACTTTTGCAGCCAATTATAAAGAAACTGCAAATGCTCAATAAAACCAAAGGAGGAAGTCAGTCCCTACAATCTTCCAAGCTGCAGATCGTTATCACCCATCTCTTCCCAAAATAACTAGGAAAAAAATCTTACTCATGTGAGATGCCCAAATATAAAGGTTTTGAGAATACTTTGTGAAGATCTAGCTAAATGTAGCTTTGGACAGCTTTTTTCCTATCCAGTAAAGGAGCATAAATATATATTTCATAGCTGGATTTTGCACAAAGTATTTTCCAAAGCTTTGAGGTATATTCTTTCACTATTTGAAGAACAGAATGGAGAACCTGAAAGACTTTCTGGCAACTCAGCCTGGCACTGTTTAACAGGATCCCAGGAACACCAGGAAGGAGGAAAATGCCGCGTCGTGTTTCTCTCTTTTTGAAAGCAAAAGGGAGCCAAAGGGAGGCTAGAAACTGGGGAAAATTCTCCAGGCTCCACATGGGGTTTCATTTAAACACTCTGCTGGGATAATTACAACTCTGCAGCTAAGACACAAAAAAACCCCACAAGACCACCTGTGTGACTACCACATCTAGCCTTTGCAGTTCATCATGAAAAGCAATACTTGATAGCTTTTATCTTTTATTTTTTAAAGCAGATTGTCACACGGTATGTCATATCCATCATTCCGTGCTCACTCTCACACTGAACAAGAGAAAGGAAAATTTGGAACATGCTTTGTGAATGCTTTAATATTCTTTCAAAGAAAGGTTTTGTTTGAATCAATCTCAACTGTTCTACCAGTTATTCCACAGGGAAAATATATATGTCTTCTTCTAATAAATTATGTGAATTTATGTGCATAGAAAGTGAAGAAAGTCATTAAAAGGTTTTGAACAGATTTTTTACTAGTTTATATGTCCCATACAAATTACATTTAGATGTCAATTTGGGAAAGCAACATCTGCCCAGAGTAAGCTGACATTTTTCCTCTTTTTCCATCTTGTTAATCAACCGCTACCTGAGCAATTATTCATTATGAGTAACAACATTTGATATAGCACTTCTTTTCCCCTAGATTCCCAAAGCAAACTCTGTGTAGTGGGGTCACTTCCACTACTGACCCCAAGTGTATTACTCCAGGTGTGAGGAACCTTCAATAAGAAATATGCAGACTAACTAATTTTAAGTCAAAAGGACCTTTACGTGGAATTAATCTGTTTAGATCTTCTGCAGAGTGTAGTCTATATAAACTCAACACTCCTTATAGACAGATTATCTCGATTTGAAGGTATCAGGTAGATCATCCTTAGACCAGGATTCTCAGGTGTATCACTCCTACACACGTAGGAAACATCTTACCTTCTTACCAAAGGCAAGGAAGCATCTTCAATCACACCCACAGAAGAGGAGCACAGCTTTCAGACACACACAGATCTCTTCACCTGCACTGAATCACTAGCTTAGTTTCAAAAGAAAGGGAGAATCACTGCAACATTCATGGCACTAAATTGGAGGCTCAGTGTATATATGATGGGATTTTGTTTCTTTGCTGCCTAGATTCTCATCGGAGCAGTAATTGCCATGGGCTCAGCAGACCGAGATGGTCGTCTCCATCCTGGTGATGAGCTGGTGTATGTAGATGGGATTCCAGTGGCCGGCAAAACCCACCGATATGTGATTGATCTTATGCATAACGCTGCCCGAAACGGCCAAGTGAATCTTACTGTGAGGAGAAAGGTGCTGCCCACGGGTGAGTGAGGGCTGGGAAAGGTAAAAGGAAAAACAGATCTCAATGCTGGCAGCACAAAGAGGTGCTGTTTTAAGAAAATAGAGAAAATTAAAATCAAAGTGAATGTTTGTGTCATTTTGAAGAAAGAATAATTGTAAATATGTGTCCCTTGTTTCTGTGACAAAAACACTACAGCTGAGTGTTGTTTCCTTCAGAAGCGGAAACAATATTGGTAACTCCGGTGTGGTGATCATGAGTGCTCTGGATTTGTTCCATTGTGTCTTGGTCTGTGCTGTCTCCTCTTGTCCACTTTTGGGAAAAAACATTCACCTAAGTTAAAGCTGTTAAAGTTGACTGTGTCAATAAGCAACCAGAGAAAGACTCAAAGACTGTTAACTGTTTAGGGCAGGAACTCATTTCACTCTTGTATGTGTTAAAAGCCCATTTCTGGTCTCACTGATGTCATCTGGAATTTCCCTCCCCCCGACTGCAGCACAAGCTGGCTGAAAACCTTCCGTATGGCACAAGCGGCTCCTAGGAACAGGGCCGGATCCTCCCTTCAAGCAGACACATTCAGAAAATAAACCTAAATAATATGAAGAATTTGAAGTAAATTAAACCTTTAGACTAGCTCGGTCTCAATTGTTGAAAAACACTGGAACCTGGAAAAATGTGTGGCAGTATCTATTAAAGCTTTAATGGGAGAATTTGCTGCCGTTCCATTGCAACCTTTGCTTACTCGAGGAAAGAAGTTTATTTAAGAACTTTTAAAACATTTGTGGTGAGTACACTTCACTGAGGCACCAGAAATGAGCAAAACCACGTTCCCAGCCTGTCCTGTCTTCTGCCTCCCCATGCCCTAGATGCACTGTCGTTGCCTGCGCTGTTCCCCTTCGCTCCCCTGCCAAAAAGCTGCCCTCCCACTCACCTTCATCTTCGCAGTCCCCCTCCCACTGCGGCACCGCAGCTCCCTGCCAGCCGCGCTCTCACAGGACTGACTTTCTTCTGTTACTGACTCCAGAGTCCTCCAGCCAGAAAGGTCCCCCTCCGCCCGGCGCGACGCCCCCTCGCAGCTCCCCCAGCGCTAGGAAAATGGCCAATAACCAAGGTAATCCGCCGAGCACTTGCGATTAGCACCTTTCCCGGGTCAGCCGGCTGTACAGACTGCAGGCAAAATTAGCAAGAGGATTAGCACAGAGTAGATGCCAGCCTTCGCTGCTGCTTGTTAAATATTAAATAAAAGGGTCTATTAGACACTCTGGTCTCCTGGCACAGAAAATGAAGCAAGCTGGTAAAACACCTGGAGTTATTCTTGGGCCTTGAGAGCGCCACACCGGGGAGTATAGTGTGTAACTCATTAATGTTTAAGCATTTCAGGAGCTGAACAGGATTTTAATTTGGTGTGTTACAACATAAACTTTGTGTAAAAAATTTAAAACAACTGATGTTGGACATGACTGAAAAATGCTATACTAACACATCAGGCCAATTGATTTCATGCAAATTTCTCACTAGCATGAATGTATACAACAGAGGGATCTGGGGCTTTCCTTACCTGCCTGATAGCTGATGTACGTACCTTAGCCCTCGCATGGAATTGCCATTTTGCACAGATACTTACCCAGATCTGGAACAGAAAATCACCATTCACGAGCTCTGGAAAACAATTTGATTAGGAAAATGTGGTATTCAGAACAACACGGATTAAAATACCATTTTTTCACAGGCAGAAGCAAAACGTAATTTTTCTGATGAATATCTATTGCACAGCTGACAATCGAATAGCCATTTAAACTTTCCCTCCTTTATCTTTTTTTTCCTATACTTAATGGCATTCTGTTGCATTCTTTTATGGCCAAACCAGCTCTTGGTCATTCTGCAGGGTAAGATAATTTCCTTTCTGTTGCAGCCATACTGACATAAACAATATTCAGCTTTCTGAAACATGACAGCCAGAAAATGAGATCTCTCTTGTCACTGACTATGGCATTTAGTTGCAGATTTGGTTCAATAACTCTTGGAGATTTTCAATTCTAATGCAGGAGTATAATAATTGTTTGTTTTTCTTCCTCTTTATTCTCTCTAATCACTTTATTTCATAGTTGCAGAAGGACTGCTAAAGGACACACCTGAATGAGAAAACAACAGCTTGTCCTTGGATGATGTTTATTTTATTAATATATACACACTGAAGGTCTAATTTGCAAGCTCTCTTCCTAGGATGTATGTGTGTATGCGTAAGCTCTTCACGCGTTCAGTAGAATGACTCTGCCATTCTCATTGCTCTGAACAGAAAACATATTCCTTACATTCATCTGAAAGTTCTGTATTAAAACTGTCAATAAATGCTGATTTGTGTAAACAACTTAGATCTGTGAAGAATATAAATCTTTTATCCCATCTGGAAGTGTAACTTTACTGTTTTCAATTGCCAAAATGCTTGTACTAAAAAAGTGTGTAATCCCACAGGATTTAACTTGTTCCCTGTTCTTGTTACTATAAAGCAATACTGAAGTGTGGATGGACTCCATTTTCACTTCTGTCCTTTGAACTCGCCACACAAGAGCATCTTCAAAACCTTTAAATGACCACTGCTTCTGTCACGACACCCACAGAAAAACTATTTGTGATTATTTTTCATTGTATAACTGCTCTGTTCCATGAACATCTTTTGAGCATACTAATCAACTTGTAAGAAGAACATTATGCAGCTAATCTTAATTACTCTATGTTAGCTGCCTGCTTAAATTCTTTTAATCCAAACACAAATAATTTTATATTGGATTAGATGGTCACATTTTCCTCCTGATGACAGATCAACCAGCAGAGAAGGCAATAGTGCTTGCTAACTTTTTTGCAATCCAAATAGCCACTGTTTCTTACTTTCCTTTCCTCTCTTTTAGATAGCTTAGCAGTGAGTGTTCATGCTTGCTTTATCTGATTGCCCTTGAAGGTTTTGCATAATTGTGTAGATTCCTGTCTCTCTGCATCTATTACAGCTCTTAGTTTAATACTTGTGGTAGTCTGGGCTATAGACAGTCAACTGTATTCATGTTGCATTAGCAAATGTAGTGTAAGTCACAAAGCCACTGAGCAAGTCAGACTGTAATACTGGTGCGATTTATGTTGTAGGAGAACCGTGCCCAGAGAATGGCAGAAGCCCAGGCTCGGTGTCTACGCACCACAGTTCTCCAAGAAGTGACTACACTACTTATGCTAACAGTAATCATGCTGTCTCTAGTAGCAACGCTACACCCCCCGAGGGCTTCACTTC
The DNA here is from genome assembly GCF_000699145.1 of Aptenodytes forsteri. Taxonomy (NCBI): domain Eukaryota; kingdom Metazoa; phylum Chordata; class Aves; order Sphenisciformes; family Spheniscidae; genus Aptenodytes; species Aptenodytes forsteri. The sequence goes on along the minus strand of NW_008796221.1, from coordinate 6,309,823 downwards.
TCACAGCCTGCAAACCAGTGACGTTGTGATCCACCGCAAGGAGAATGAAGGTTTTGGCTTTGTTATCATCAGTTCCCTAAACAGGCCCGAATCTGGATCCACAATAAGTAAGTAAATCAGATTTTTCAGCTTATATTTTTCCAAGTTCACCCCTAATAAAAAAAATAAATTAATTAAAACCTGACACCTACTAATTAATCACTGCACAGATTAAAGCTGAAGGGACTCTCAAGGTTGCTTCCAGGGGCACCATTTGTCTGTTTTGTCTTGGACAAAACCAAAGGTTATTCTGGCCTCCGAGGTTCTCTGCTTCACACACTCATTTGGCTGCCAGAGTACGACGGGATTCACACAATTCGACAGGATTCACAAAGTAGATTTTCTCTGTTCCTATATCCCAAAGAGATACTCTGCAAGTAACTACAGTGCATAAATTATTCCTCCACACACAATTGGATTATACTTTTTTTTTTTTTAATCAAGACGAAGTTCAGGAACTTGAAATAAAAGCTGAGATCACAGCAAGCCCCATGACAGCAGCTGTCCAGTTAGGGCACTGCAGAAGCAACTGGAAAATGGGAAAACTGGTTAGACAGAGGTTCAGGGAGGTTGATCTTTTAATTAGCTGGACTATACATAGTATAAAAGTTATGACTGCGTACAAGGAGATGGTGAATATAGTGGCAGGATCTGCCCTTAATGATTACAGTTCACCTTCTGTCCAGAAAACTAATGTTTGATGGGGCTCAACTTTATTGCTTAAATATAGGCATCTGGAGCCATTTAAGATGTCCTAGGTACCTCTAGGGAGAGGTCAGGCAGATGTGACATAGGACCTACAGGAGACTCAGACCCTTTGGTAGTGGCAGCTGCAGGCATTTAACCAACTGTGAGCTGAGCCCCTTGGAAGGAAGAAGCATAAAAGCCTTTATGTTGAGAGACATCCACATCTCCCACCAAATCCATCTGAAATTGTGAATGCTAACCGCTGCTGAAAAACCAAGACAAGTGAGAACATTTGTAATTTTGCAAGTTGCAGCCTAATGCAGTCCTTTCCCTGCATTCAAAATATGTTTTGAAGGAACTGTTCTTTTGCCCAAAACTGCTTCCTGAGGAAATAAAATAACAATTTCCACTTTTAGAGCCAAACTTCACTCTTCTAAATTCATAACGGAAAAGCAACTAAGAGACTACTGGGAAAGCCATATCTCACAATAGCAAATGACCTCAGAAAACTTCTTTGCAGTATTTCATGATCATGCAGTTATTAAAAGAGTTGCTTTTCATATTACCTCAGCTGAATTTTAAAATTCCGTGATTGCCAGAATTAATATTGTAACAAAACCATGGATAATTAGCCTCTTGGGACTCTAGGTTTTCACTTTATTGGACATAATAGCCAATTGGAAGTTCTTTGCAGAAGATCAGACAGGAAAAAAAATAACTTATAGAGGACATTGAGATACATGCATATTAATCAGTTAAGTCAGTCATTAATTTTTCAAGAAAATTATTTCACAGATAGGGTTTGTGGTTGGGGGAGATGGAAAGGGAAAGAGGAGAGGAAGAGAAAGAGAAAATGCCCAAGCAACCAAAAGTTCTGTGACTGGAGTATTCTACTGAGGACAACAGACCTAGGTTCAAGATCCTGCTTTGCCTCCTACCCTCCGACATGTTCCTGAGGTACTTTTCTTTCTCCCCAAACAACTACATAGGTAGCCACTGTTGAACCTCCATTGAACACCTCTAATAGTAAATGAAAATTACAGCCTGCTATGGAAGTGACAAGCGAATTTATTCAAATAATAACTGCATTGAATATCAGTGAACCCAAAGAGCACCCAAATCCTAAGTTTAGAAGAACAGCAGTGAACCAAAAGATGACATTTGCTGTAGACAGTGACAGAACAGTGAAGAAATTACCCTTTCTATGTGAATTCTGTTCCAAAAATGTAGTAGAAAAAATAAGCTGAAAATTACATACTCTGTCATCAGTAATAAAAACAGGCTAAAAATCATTGGTTATTTGTAGTTTAAGGGAGGTGTATTTTCTTTACTTCATAATTATTTGGGTGAAGTAATTTGGGCTATATTAACAGGAGCATAGCCAGTAGATTGAGGGGAAATTATTATCCCCCTTTACTCAGCACTTATTAGGACCTGTCTAGAATATAGCATCCAAGTTTTAGGCCCTTTGGTAGAAGACACAACAGAAAAACTTCAGCAGCAGCCACTGAGACCTCCTGAGGCCCCTTCCAGCTTGAAATAACCTGAAAACCTTTGATTAAAATGCACAATCAGGGGTAGAAAGTGTATTAACAGTAAGAAAGTATCAACTGGATATAGGAGGTGTAATGTACAAAATACAGCTTACATCAGTATGAAATACGGATCTGCGTGGCACCATGTCAAGCACCTTGGTAGTCACTCACCTCTCATAGCAGTAGTATGTTAATTTGGTGAAATGTTGTACTATTTTTCCAGTGTTTCTGGTTTCGGAGCCAGTGCGCTTGTTGCCAGCTCATGCATCCCCACGTGGCACAGAATGATGCTGTGCAGACATACCCTAAACATACGCAGTTAAATGTAATGTAGTAATTGCAAGGCAACTCTGAAAGAATCAAATGGGCAAAATAGGTCAGAAAAGGGAATATCTTGTAGTGCCAGACACTACTAGGAATAGCATAGCCTAAAAAGTCATCTCATTGGGAGCATCCTCAGGGCAAAGTGAAGAAGGGTTCCTTTGATTTAAGAATGTTTATTTTGACAACTCTGTTCACCTCTCTACTTTCCTGTAAAAGAAAAAGACTTGAGGACTTGGAATTGTAAGTATCATCATTGCTTTTACTCAAGAAGGCAATTAGTCATGCACTGAAAGTATTTTCCTCTTTCTTGAAATCACACTTATACACTATGTTTTACAATCCAACAAATTGCAACAGCTCTTGGTCAGTACAGGAGCATCAACCTTGAGTCATTAGGCGCTTGTGCTTCAAGCACTGTTAAAATTGAGGTAGTCATTCAAACAGAGGTGCTACTAGCCTCAGAGCTGCAGGTTCATGGGTTTGCTGCTTTGCAGTCGGCCCAAAGCTCAAGGTGTTACAAAAAACCTCACCCGCTGGGTATTTGCCAGGGGAGTTAAAACTAGCTCTGGCTGTGAAGCTGTAGGACCACCCCATGAAGTCAGAGTAGCAGTGCTCCAGCTGAGTCTCATACCCTTTTCCCACCCTCTCTGATGGGGTGTGCACTGCACTGCTCCCACGTAGCCTATTAGGAGTGTTTCACCTCCCTCTGACCTGGAAAAGAGCCACGAAAGGCTCGGGGGCTCCCAGAGTTGAGGATGTTGTTCTTGTTCCAAGAGGCTTAAGATCTTGGTCAACTTTTCTCTTGACATGCTTTGCAAGGGGTTCAGTGTTACTGTTGATTTACAGACCTGCCTTTGCCTTGCAGAATTTTTCAAAATACTAAGTGCATTTTTTTACCCTTGGTACAGGCACAGAGTGAGGGCAGACTACAGCCATAATTAGAGAATAGAGTATTTTTTCACATTTTGTGATAGGCAGCACTGTAGTAGCTGTCATTTTAATAAATTACTATTAAGTAGTTTGGAGCCAGCCTTTACATCTGGATGTAATTTTGACTTACTGGTACTTGCTTAAACATCCAATTCTTGTGGCACATTTCTTTTCCTGTGTTCTATAATGGTAGAAATTTTGTCTCCCCTTTGTCAAAGCATTGCTTGGGATGTTCTTTAATCCAGCACAGGGGATTATCTTGCACCAAACTACAGTTCTGATGTGGGGCAGATCAGGAGTGGAAAGCGAGTGACAAGGATTGAATAAAGAGATTTCACAGGGCAAAGCAAGGGCGTAGACAAGGTCAGCCATGCTTCAAAATTATATCTGTAAAAGAAGATAAAGTGGATAAATAAAGAACTGTGTTTGAGCGGTACATCCAGGAGCAAGTCATTTTGGCTAGTGCAGAGCACAGAGGATCTTAGAGTGCTAAGAGATTAAAAAAAGAAAATTCACCTGGCCAGGCTCCTGACCTGTTCCTAGTGAAAGGATTAACTTCCGCTGCCCCTAAAACATGTTATCATGCTTTCCCCCAGACCCTGTCCCAACATTAAAGGCTGCTTTGGCTCCCATCCCTTCTCCATATAGGCCACCTAAATTTGACCTTACTCTGGGCTTTCTTTTGCTATGCAGGCTACACGTAGTTTATCAATATTTTGTCATCTCCAGTAGTATTTCTTTAAAGGACTCAGTGTCACGTTCCCAGCTGAATGCTTGGAAGCTAACTAGTTTTTCACTTTTAGTTTGGGGTGGATCTGGACTGATTTAACCTCGCAGCTCTGTAGAGATCTTCCCAGGCAACTGCCTTTGCCCCCCAAATTATGGACATCTTTTAGATGCCCTGGTTCAGCGGCAGAGTTAAGTGGCTAAACTGAGCAAACTACAGCCTATTTCTGAAGTCCTGCCCTGAGGAATACCTTCATGCTTCCCCCAACAAAAATATTTGCAGTGCATGTGATTCTGTGAGGAAGGGCTCCTCCTGGGGCTGTCCCCTCAAGTCCCCAGCATCCTGCAGCAACGTGTAAGGCTATGGAGGTGCAGCTGTGCCTGGGGTGGCATTGCCTCACACGACAGTACTGAATGTCACATTACAGCTAAAATACTGAAACTGAATTAATTAATCTACCCATTGCATTGCGTTTAGAATAATAATAGTGTGAGTCCTCTGTGGTAAAACTCCATTTCTGTGGAGCTTTTTAGGGTATCAAGGTAAGTTCACTATCTGCATCCCACGGAAAAGCACTTGCAGCCAGCTGGAAATGGCCAAAGGGAGATTGCTGGATGAATTTGTCCCAGAGCTTTAAGGAGTACACTTGTCCCTGCCTACTTCATATCTTCCTGCTGCATTTACTTCATGTGTTTGGGATGCAGCTTCCTCTAGGAGAAGAATTTTTGATCCCCTGTAAATCTCTTAACACCCTAGTTTCTGTAGAAAGAAACCATGTGTTGTAAACAGATCTCGTTAACTGGCAACTTCCAGTGAAATTGGAAAACTGACAATATTTCCATGAATTTTACTGTAGCAGGTACTGTCAATTAGCACAGTTATAAAGTGTAAACAAACTGAAAATACAGGCATAATCAATAAACAATTTTTAAAAGATTAAAGGCAGATGACTGTGCATGCTTGTTACAATCTTCCTCCTGTTTAGCAAAAGCAGAGTTGTAGATTTAGTTTGCCCCTACACTGCATACGCCAATGACTGCTGGATTTTCAAAACAGGATAAAACAGAGTCTAATGAAAGAGGTTTCTCTCATTTCTCAAAACATGCAGTCCTAACTAAAAACCATAAGTCCAAGATAAGCCTCTGCTGACTGCAGAAAAGTGTTCTGAAATAAGTCCCATTCAGCCCCAGAGTTTCTTTGAACTCCTCGCAGTTTAGAGATAAAAAACAGCTTATTGATCAATGATAACTGTGTGATCTGAGACAGCTATTTGTGCTGCAATTTCACCCATGCTTCTTCCTGGGTAAGATGGTGCCCGGGGACACAATTTTCTGTGACCAGTCTGCAAATTCCAGAGAAAACAGAGCTTTGGAAATTAGGATGTCTGTCTACCCCAGCTCGGAGATCTTTGGAACAGAGCAGTGAAAACCCACCTGCAGCGTGAGTCCCCTGTGGAAGATACTTGCAACTTGTGGGCAAAGAATCTGGTTTCTCATTTCTACTTGGCTTTGATATTCAGGTTTGAGCTGTTCTTCTGCCTCTTCAGCTACAAAAACACACTTTCTAAGCTTGTTTAACTGATAGTATAATTTAGAGCTAAAAGAGATTTTTACATTATTTAGTTTTTCAAATCAATATATGCAATTAATAATATGAAATAATGTTAAGAAGTGAAAGAGATTTTTAATATCACTGAAAATACATTGCTGCAGTTTACAGGCATGAAATACTCAATTGGTTATTTGATATTTTTTGGAGAATAAAGCATGGAGGATCTTAACCACATCACTCCCCTCTCTAGATTACTTCTGTCCTCCAGTGTGTTCCTGAATAGGTCGTTTGGACCTCGTGGTGCTGCTCTTGTGTTTTCAAACAACAAATTCTGTGATTATTCTTAGCACAAACCTGGGAAGGGAATCAAGGTTTTTCTAGTGATTCCACAAGGCCCATTTTGCTTTCATGAGAAGCCTGAATTAAAGTACCTAAGTTCCATTAATTTTTTCTTAGATCTTCAGATTTCTAAGGTATGTGCACTCCTTCCCACCTAGCTTCTTATGCCTGTGCTATGCAAGTAAATATGCTCCATATCAGCACACAATGGGATGTTTCAATTCATAGGTTCATTAACCTTATAAACAAAAGGGATTATTGTCATCTGCAACTATGCAGCATGCCACAGATTTCTATTTTCCAAATGAGTGTCACATAAAATAGGCCATCAATTTCAGGAAAATATTTTATCTTGATTCTAATATTATCCCTGATAGAAAGTCCGTCATACTCAAGCTTCCCAAATTTTAGATTATTCAGTAGCAATGAAATTACAGATGTCTACATTCAATATATTCTCCCAATTAAAATCTGATATGCTGGAGCCTGCTGGGTGAATGAAAACTCTTGCACCTTTTGAGAATTGAGGATATAATAAATATTCATGTGATCAGCTGTATAACATTCAAAAGGACAGCTGCCTCAGGAAGGTTCATTTGCTTGGTTTACTATCTATATCCGTTAATATTAGAAAAGATTGCAAGAATTTATCTGCCAGAGGGTTTAATAGATAAAGTAGAGGTTCGATTTTTTCCCCTTAACTGATCATTTTTGACATTTAGCTACTATATAGGGGAAAAAACAGGAAAGTTGCTTTCTACAAAATACAGTCTCAACAGTTATGACTAAAAGTACTGAATAGATGTAAAAAAAATTCTTGATGTAAACCAGAAAAGCATTATTTGTTGGTAACGTCTTCTTAAAATAAGCTGTTTCCAGCATGTGGGTCGCCCAAGCGAGGACAAATCATTTTCATTTCCAAAAAGCAAGAGGCTGATAGAAATACACAGTGTTAGAAGCAGTATCTGTATTCAGCAACTGCTCTGGCTTTGTATGCAGCTGACCCAAGCATACAGACCCTCAGGTGTAAAGCCACAGAACTTACTCTTCCTTTTCTATGACAAGAAGGTGTGGGAAGGATGTTAAATTGGATCATGGAGAGTAAAAGTGGGTGATTTTATCAAATTAAAATATTAATATAGAGAAAAATGTGAATTTGTATTTATCAGTAAGTTACTGAAAGCAGAACCTACCCACTTTCTAAATGCAAAAAAGTCTTTTAAATCATTTTGTCTCTTAATTTTTTAATTTAAGTTCTCTTTTGATAATGAGCTTAGAGCTGATCATTGCACAATTAACTACCTTCTGGGAAAGCATCAGCTGCTAGGTGCCAGCCCTGGGTCAGTTTGTGTTCCTGACATAAATGCTGTAAATCTCTAAGGGAGATTTAGGGGGAGAGGTTGATGGCTTCAAATATCTTGGAAGCTTTGGTGCTCTCAGGATTCAAATCTCCCTGAAGTCACAAATTTTGCATAAAACACAGTGCAGAAAAATTAGATCCCATCATAAGATCCATTGTTCGGAAATGCTTCTGCAACATTGCTGTTCTCGGCTAGGTTTTTTGGGATCTAGGATTATGACTTCTGCCTCGGAAGAATTTTTTTTCTTAAGGTACATATCCATATATATATCACTCAAGTATCACATTTTGGATGACTTGATAGTATTAGCGGAAAAAATCTATATATCTGTTTTGAAGGGCTGTATGTTTCATATACATATAAATTGTATCTCACTAATTTCCCATATTTTCAACAGTTAAAAAAATCTGTGTAAATCCCTGTTTACCATAATATTTTTCCGTTGCAGTCTCATCGATTGTATAGTCTGAGAGAACTAAGAAATGAATTGTCCTGCAAAGGGGCAGCTTGTTTTCTGTGCTCACTCTTAGCATGAATAATGGGATTCCAGAAAAAAACCCACAAATCCAAGTGTTTCTGTGTAGCCTGCTAATATTAAATGCTGCTCAGGTAACTCTGTGTTTTGAAATAAGTGGATCAAATTCTCTGCAGAGTCTAATCCAGGCTCGCGCTGCCACTGTTCAAAATGTACATATGTTTGGAGAACAGCTTGTGGCAAATGCTTAAAAGAGGTGTGAATAGATTAGTAAAAATTTTTAAGGGCGAGTGGAATCATTTATCACCAGTCAAGTGATCTGGGACTTCCTTTAAAAGGTTCCATTATTAAATGCTCTGCTTAGATAAAAATAAAACACTGAAGATGCAATTTAAGAAAAAATATGATGTGCTAACAAAGCCATAATTAAATGCCAAACATGGGAGGTTTCTTCCTGAGAAGAGACGTGTGATGCTGGGAGCGATCGAAGGGCTGCGGAGCTCCGCGCTGTCCCTGGCCATGACCAGTGGCAGAGGGGACAGCACCTGCAGCAGACAGAGACCTTCCCCAGGCACCTCCTCATCTTTCACAACCATGATTTTCTGATTTAATCAGCAGTGGATCCACCCTTGTGAATTTGTCTAATCCCTTTTTGAATCCTTTCATTCTTCTGGCCCTCCAGAAGGTTGCCCCACCTCCTCTTCTCCAAGCTGCACATAGCAAACTCATGGACTACTTTGAACAGAGGCTGTTCTCTGCTTCTGACTGCCATGTTGTCTTTCTCTGAATCTTTGCTAGCTCAGTGCTATGATTTTTGAGTGGGGCTACTGGAACTATCAGCAATACTCAGACTTTAGGTGCACAGAAGTAACTAGCAATGGTTTGTTTCATTTGCTATTCTTTTTCTAAATCTTAAAATTGTATTTACTGTTTTACTAAGTTTATGTTTTTAGAGAAGTAGGCACACTGATTTCAAGATCTCCTGAGTGGTAATAATTAATTTAGGGCCCATCCCTGCTTAAGCTTAGGCAGGGTTATTTTTTCCCCATGTGCATCATCTTGCATTCCTTTTCATGAGATCTTGTCTGCCACTTCACTCAGCCCACTCGGTACTGACAGTTTTACAGCTCTTCCATGCCTGTTTTAGATGTGACCATTCTGAACGATAAAAATTCTCCATTATGGAAATTCACAGTTCATTTCTACCTTTGTTCCTTAACTTTCACCTAATTAATCCCCTATGAGAGTATCTCCTTATCCCTTCAAAGTAAGTATATCACCACCAAAGGCTCTTAAAATTAAAAGTTTTCTAACATATTCTGACACGTTCATATTTTCATGAACAACCTGCATATCAAATAATCTGCATCCCTTCGAAGCACTCATGCTTGTAAATAAATCCTTAAGTAAATCCTTCCCTCCCAAGGCAGCAGCAGGGACCATGGTGGTCAGGATATTGTGGCTTAGGAGGAGACTCAGGCAGATCTCCAGTTGGGAGAGCGAGCAGAGACCAGCAACTCCTCGGAATATTACTGGGAGAGAAGGAGCAAGGAGATATACTTTTCCTCATACGATCTAGAAATGCAGAGAAACCAGCTTCTGCTGAATGGCTGTGAGTTTCATTAGTGATTCACTGGATTTGCCCATAAAACCCTGATATAGCATACCACTGGTCTCCTTTGCAGACTCTGGCAGAGATTCAGGTTCCTTCTGCAAAAGCTTTCCACACCCCACTCCGCAGCAAGATCATATGACAACACATTGCACCAATACTACCTCAGAAGAGGAGCATTAAATCCTCAAAAAACGAAGTGCAGTAGAAAAGAGACCTTGACAGACACAAGCTTTGTCCTGAAGGCCACCTACTGTTGATCCTTTCAGAGCACAGCAGGACAAAGGGAGTGCAGTGGTACCAAAACATTTAGAGTAGATACCTTTATGGGGAAGATAAAGGCCATCAGGCTTAAGAGGAAGAAAAAATGAATACAAAGTTCCTCCTCTTTCTCCCTCCCTTCCCTTTTCTCAGGATTTGGAGCAGAGTCGGACTCTTATGGCGCTCTCACCTCCAGCTTTGATTTTAGCAGACATCTCAAACATGTAGACATCTGCTCTATTCACTTGTCAGGTGCAAGAAGTCCAAGTCCAACAAAAATTGTTCTGACAAATTAATAGGATTTCCCACCCACCCCACCCCCTACTGAAATGATGTCTCTACTTAATTATTTAGGCTAGCAAAAACATCTTCTTTAGGGTTAGCAATGGCAAGCATAGGAATTTTAACTATGGCATCTCGGCCATAATACTTCCCCTTCTTTCTTCCCACTTTCATGTAAGGCAGTCTCATTTTCAGATCTCCACTGATGTGTAGTACAGACATGGTAATTTCACATATACCAGAAACAGGCACGTTTTAGTCTTAGCTTAAATGATTCTTGGTCATGCTTTAAGAATTGATTTGATGCGAAAGGCTCTGTGTGAATGAAACCATTTCAGTGTCGTTGCTCTTTTACTTGTTTACTTACTGATACGCTTGCGTGGCAGTTATACATCTGCATCGAGGGCAAAATAAATGCAAGTTTTGTACAAAGTGCGGCTAGTTATATTCAGCATATTTTAAAATATAGAAATTTTTAGACATTGTGACATAAATTAGGTGCTTATTTCCTAAGCAGCAAGACATTTCTGAAGTACACTAATTGAGCTGTATTACTTAAAACCATAATTTAATTTATATTCTTACCTGAACTATAGTGGTAAAGAAGCATGCAGTTTGATTATGGCTTGCACTTCAGAGTACTCTCTTACATTTTTAGTTCTCAGAAAAATAATTTTTAACACTGTAAACAACACTTGCATCCATACTAGAAACAAAAGTCACTTTGAGGTATGTGTATTGTGACTTTGCATGAGATGTGCAAACTGTGTTTATCACCATCACCTTCAGGGAATGTTTATCAGAGGGCTGAGAAATTTGTTCTGCAGTGACAGAGTATTCTGAACACACCTCCTGTTAGAGCTTTGTTTTATATGGGCATTGATAGCCTAGATATTTCCCAAAAAAATGTTTGATTAATCTTTTCTTTCACCTTTTCCGAGTTCTTTTTAGATATTAGAACTTTAAGGATATATTATGTTAAAAAAAAAGAAACACAACTCTTTTTAAACACCAGTTGCAGGTGGATAGTGAGGCCAAGCAGCTCTGTGGTAAGTTTGCCAAGACTGAAGTGTGAGATTGGTGAGGGATACTCAGACACCATTAGGATATTAATAGAACATATAGACAAATTTAATTGTGATAAGCATATTTATGAGTAGTAGAGAAAGAGAAAAATGCTTTTTGGGGAGCCTAGATAGAGAGAAAAGAAGTCAGCTATAGTATATGCACTTAGTTAAAAAACAGAGAATAGGGAAGAAACACTGGGACAAAGATCAAGAGTAATATTTAGAAAATTCAATGGAAAATAAGGGAAAAGACAGAACAAGAGAATGGATGGAGTACACAGAAAGGTGGAGAACCACAGAGAAGAGCAAAAGGAGAAACAAAGTTGATCTGTAACGTTTTGAGAATGGGGAGGGGAGTGTCTATTTGATGTAGTAAATGTGTCTATGCACTCATAATTAACTGTAAATTCATGCTGGCATGTATCTAATTAGAAAGCTGCACATCTCAATAAATCTTCAGTATGACTTCTATTTATCAGTTAACATATTTGAATGGAGGAGGAGAACAATTTAGTGAACCCTGGGCATTTTCAGTAATAACATCTGTTTGTATATAAAATAAATCATGTTTGTAGTGCCTCTATTGCAACATACAAATAAAGAAATTCTGTAAACTAGGAGGTGGGAGGCAATTTATGACTACTACTTATTGTGCAAATTTATCCCCTTCGCTGTTTTAATGCCTTATTGTTCTCCTGATCTGTTTATTGTCTTGTTACGTGCCAGGTTTGCAAACTAGCTGAACCATGAACTGATTTTGGACTTCATATGTATATGCCATGTATATGTACATCTGGATTCTGAATTTTTAGTGAAATCTGTACTGTGTTAATGCAAATGACATTTTATAAGAATTTATTTTCTTATACATTTATACACAAGATGTTTTTTAATTCATATAGAACTTTCTTCCAAATGAACTCATTTTCTTTTCCTTGTGAACATCACCACTTGTTTCAGCATATGTTAACTGTGACTATTGTTCCTTGTCTAGCTGTACCCCATAAAATAGGGCGGATAATTGATGGAAGTCCTGCAGATCGCTGTGCAAAACTTAAAGTTGGAGACCGGATCTTAGCTGTGAATGGCCAGTCTATTATTAACATGCCTCACGCAGATATTGTGAAGCTAATTAAAGATGCAGGTCTCAGTGTAACTCTTCGCATCATTCCTCAGGAGGGTAAGTCAATGACCCTTAAAAACAGGAAGAAAATTTTAAGTAGCCTCCAATTAGCTTGAATTATGTCACCGCTTGAAAGAACATCTTTTGTTTCGCTTTCTCAGCTGTAACGTACAGCACACCAAAATTACAGCCTTGGAACCAGCTCGAATAATATCTGAATTCTTGAAAAGGTTTCTAGTTATGAAAAGGGTATTTAAAGCAAACCTGGAAAAACCTGAGAGAGAGCTGAGTACCAGAAAGTCAGTGTTAATGTCTTTTGGAAGACTTGTCTTCTACATGGAAAAGGACCCTACAAGAGAGACAGGTTTTGAGTTTGTTCCCTTATATCCTGCTATAAACCAAACCAAAGTTTGGCAAAGTGACTCACAAGAGACTGCAATGGCTGTCACCAGACATGTTCAGCTACCAGCTACCTGTGACAAAAAGCAATGTGAAGGAAGAGTTCAGATTTGGTAGTTTCCTCCACATATATCACTATAAATGCACAAGGCAAGAAAGAACTGAACCCTAAATTATCTCATTTGTAAGATGAGGATAAGGGGACAGACTCATTACTCTGGTCATTACTCCACAGCTAATCAGTGAAGATCTTTTGATATGGGTTTCATGGGTTTTGGGGTTGATTTCAGGGCTTTTTTTAGTATAGTGATGCGCTGTACTGGTGTATGAATTGTACTGTATTAATGAGACTGTGTCTTTATATCTCGGCAACAAATACCATTAGAGCTAGGAATGTCACCTAGCAAGTAATGTAATTACTTAATGATCCATGCTCCAGTTAGACGACCTTCCCCTTCTGCTGCTGCATCCAGCAACGGGACAAGGAAATAGTCTGACACTAGCCATGGTCTGTAACTGGGGGAACTTACCTACTTTGTTAAATAAATGCAGTGAAGGGAAAAACACAAACATACACAAGTTCAGAATTCACACCAAAGAGCTGCTGTATAATAACTGGAGGTCAGTTTTGCAAGAATCTACAAAGTGTGATGCTGCATGCAGCCCATGCAGCTTATTTAGGCCTCCCTGGTACCCAGATTAATTCATATTAGCAAATTGCTAATAGTTCAGTGTTAGAGATGGGTACCTTAAATTAGAAAGAAAGCAGGGGTGCATCTGAGATGCAGTGCTACAAGATGTTCTCAGGTGCTAGTGGCGAGAAATGATTTGTGCCCAAGGCATGGCTTCCCTGTGTGACTGTGTGACACTGGACACCTCATTTGCCTTCTGATATTAGCTTCCCAGCTTATAAAATTAGGAAAAAATCTAATACCTCTGTAATGTACTTTCAGGTGAAAAATACCATATAAATGCAAAGCAGTTTTAGAAGCAGCTTTACGATTTGACTAGTTCATCCATAGTTATGAAAGTAATGTAGAAATGAGGGACAACATTCCCAATCTTCCTCTCTGAAACTCTGCAATACAAAAGAGACTCACAGATGCAAAATGGGCAATTAAAACCTTAAACATAGTAATTACACAGACAAGTATTGCTTATGCCTGCATGAGGAGTGTTTTAAGTGCAAATACACAAGCTTTTTTGACAATTAAGCCTAAATTGAAAGATTTTTCATAAAGTAGCCAAAATTTTTTAAATAATTATGAGCGTAAACTAAATAAGTAGAAAGCCATTAGAAATGTGCAGTCATAGGGGACAAATTCACATGTTAAAAAATAAAATAATTCAAAATTCATACTAGATTCAAATATAAAACTAGGCAAGATCTGGATCATGCATAGCTATTGCTGTTAGGTATGCTCAGCCATATGCATGTCCATTCTTGATGCTTTGCACCACGCCACATTGGCCTCGCTCATTCTGTTGCAAGCAGGAATAAAAAAATATAATGTGTAACTTTGCTGTTGATAATGCACGAGCAATTACTTCTGCAGTGCTCTGTCTTCTTGTGGATGGAGTCTCTCTCATTTACGTTTCTTAATAGATAAACAAGCAACATAACTGTGCCAGTGTGTCGGGAGAAATATATTCGACATGAGCTCAGTGCCAAATGTGTCTTTCCCTAAGTGCAGTGGGAAGCCTGAAGGAAGACTGGCATCCTTTACTTGTAACAAGGCCACGAGGCCACATTTCCTACCCCAGCCTCTCTGTCTTTTTGAATATTATGTTGTTTGGAAGGAAGGATTCTGGTTTTCTGCAGTATTCCTATGTGAAACCCTGGTCATTTGGCACAATACAGTGAAATAAAACATCAGTTTAGCTGGCTAGTCAGAATTTATTGAGATTGGGTTTACTGTTCACAGTCCCCAAAGATTTAAAAAAGATAGGAAACTCTTGTTGAGCTCAAAGACAGCAGCAGCTAACACAAACACACCAGTGTTTTAGCTTTTGTGATGACAGTCTGTCATCCATAAGACTGGTGAAAGCAATAAAATCGTTCATTCTTTCAAAATGAAAAGTTTTCAAATATCAGTATTTCTAGGCTTTAAAAGAAATCATGAAACACAGAAGCCATTTGCTTTGTTCAATTGGGTTTTAAATAATGGAGGTGTCAACTGGAGTTATAGAATTGACCAAGATTTCAGATCCCACAGACTATCAAAAGGAGCCCATTAGGTTCAGATGTCTTAAAATCTAATTATAACCCAAGAGAGTAAAAGCGACAAAGCATAAATTTTCAGAGGTAGCGTGTGACCAAAAATGATTATTGTCTACCTTTGCCCTTTATTAAATGCCGTGCTGTGACAGGTCTTTAATCTCCAGCTTTCCATTACGCAGAGCTGAACAGCCCAGCCTCGGCCCCCAGCTCGGAGAAGCAGAGCCCCATGGCCCAGCAGCACAGCCCCATGGCCCAGCAGAGTCCCCTGGCGCAGCAGAGCCCCGTCGCCCAGCACAGCCCCGTCGCCCAGCCACCGCCTCCGCAGCCCCTCCAGCTGCAGGGACATGAAAACAGGTAAGAGCGGCTCCTCCAGCCTCTGCCTCCTGTGAGGACCACAGGACACCCTTGCGCTGGGTCTTCATGCTGTTCCTAGGGGCTGTGAGCCATCGCCTGTGGGGCTCTGACAAGCCACAGTCCCGTGATTGCGCTCACAGAACATGAATTGTGCATGCCAGGATGATCTGTAAGTCTTGTTCAGGTATAAAACACATTATTATGAACAAGGGTCTAGCCAACCTTCCTCAAACATCCATCAGGATCATATGTTTGCCAAGGAACTAAACACTGAAGTATTCCTTGCTAATAATTTCATTGCTAATATATTACTTTCTTATATCACAACTTACAAAATACAGGTATATCAGTATCCGATCGTGAGGTGGCCTTTTTTTTCATTATCTGACATGTCTTTTTTTTTTTTTGTCTGTTAGAGTTCTAGAGTCAGGAATATATTTTTATAACAGGTTTTATCTATGGTGTATTATTTTCCAGCCAATTTCTCATGTGTAATTTTTTTTTGAAATTTTTTTTTTTTTTTTTGTCTGTTAGAGTTCTGGAGTCAGGAATATATTTTTATAACAGGTTTTATCTATGGTGTATTATTTTCCAGCCAATTTCTCATGTGTAATTTATGCATATGCATTGACAAATTTATCTGGATGGAAATTAAATGGTAGGGGGATAGAAATTTTGTGACCAGCTGTATTAAAAGCTGTATATATAAAAAGCACACTCAGGCTGTGGGATGATACAACTTTCTGTGATCTCCAATCAACACTATTTAGTCTTGGGATTAATTTTTGGCATGTTAAATGAGGCTGATTACACTGACTGTCTTTATGCTAATCTTCAGTAACCAACATACCTCATCAGGACCCTCTTCCCCAAATAGTAGATTCTGGTTACAGAATTATAACTTTTTGCTTCTGGAGATACTTGAGTTCAGTTGTGATTTAGACACTATGCCCTCTAATTCTCCTTGCTTAACAGATGTAGCACTTTCACTTGCCCAAAATTATTTTCTCTCAATTAGTCACACTTGGCAAATTTCTTTGCTTTGTATTTCATTGGGTACTTCTTCCAAAAGTGATCACCTCCTAGAAGACATATGTTTCTGACAAAATCCAATGCAAAGCTTTCAGAAAAGTCTGCGCAGTTGTAGGTCAGCATTAAATGTCTGTTGAATTGGGAATTTTCAGAGGGGACCAGTAAATGATATTAATTAAAGTTCCAAAAAGAAATTCTGTAATAGTTTTACTGAAAAGCATAAGCTATAATTGGTCATGCCACCATTTGTGTATTCAGCAAAAATTGCAGTGCCTCCAACTGTAAATAAAAGCATCATCTTCTGGGATACAGCTGTGGTCGTATTTTGGGAACCTGACTAAGGATGACTCTTATTCCAGAAAAAGGTCCATTATGGCTAGTTCATATAGTATAATTTTTCACTAGACTTTATAAGTCAGATTACAGCTTGTTTATATAGCCATGTACATTGTTTCTGTATCAAAATCAAAATACTATAAGATATTTAAACTCTTAGGAATACTAACTAGTATTTTTACTTCCAATATTAATGAAGCTCAGTATCATAGTAAGCCTGTTTGTTCTCCGTCTTCTTTGTACAGGATCATGATACCGAGTAAAGAAAGTAAGAGGATTGCATGTATGCATGCAGATCTTATTATAGATGCCATGTACCGGTTTTAAAAGAACATGTGGCAGCAGGCTATTTTCATCTTCTCAGAAAAGTCAAAGGGAAATACTTCTGATATTTTTGTGTCTGGTTAGACATTCAGCTAATTAAAGCTAGTGTGTAGGAAGTTTTGCCATAATGTTACTGTAACTGTGCTAATAAAGTAATGAAGTTTTGAAACATATCTGAAACATTTTGAAATGTTTAGAATATTTAGATTGTCTTTTCATACATAAATTAACATGATCAAAACCAATGCTCTCAGTTTTTCAGAATGTGATTTTTTTTAATCACTAAGTACATTTCAAAATCCCTTTCACAGTCTGTATGTGTTCATGTATCTGCACGTGTACATGTACATACATGGCCACTTGGTTGACTGAAAACTTCCAGACCATTATTAAAGCAGAGTTTGAAATGTGTTATTTCCTGTACAGGAAAAAAATATTTCCATTGGTACCTAGGGGAGAGTGTAAAAACATCCACTATGTGAAAATTTTTGTTAAATCTAACTCAAACCACTATTACAGAATTACCTTGCTAAAAAGGTTCGGGAATTCCTTTGTGCCCATTCAGCATGTTACATGGCTGAGGTACAGAGATTTGCAGTAAGAAATATTCCTTACTTCACCCTGAAGTGTGAAATGCCATTATGCACTGATTTCCATGTGGTAAGGGAAAAGTTTACTCATTCCCATCTGAGTAAATTAATTAACTAGTCGCTATACTACAGAAAGTCACATTTTCTTTGAAATGTTAGGACTCATCTTTCTGTAACCAGTGACCAATTAAAACAATAATTTACTTGTTATTAATTCCTTATTAACCCAATTTGTTTTCCTTTCACCCTGTGTTACTTCTGTGCATAACTACTGATATGACCTGATACAAGCTTGTAGCCAGATAGTATTACAGGGAGTGTGTAATAATAATAATACACGCTATATTAACAGATGTTATATCAAAGAATATCTTTCATTAAAAAGATGACAGCTAGTACAAAGAAGCTCACAATAATAATAGTTTATGTCAATGAAACAGAGGGGCTATAAATGTCTGCACTGATGTTTCATTTACTCTATAGATATCTTAATTCTGGAAAAAAGCACTTTATAAACTCAGTGCATTATTTTGTAGTGAGTTTTGTGGGTGTTTTCACATGCAGTTTCATCTTCCAAGTAGGCAAGATAGGTGGGAATCAAGATGCTTTCCCTGTTCCTGTCCTTTTGAGTCTAATCCTGATCTCACTGATACGAGCTGGAAAATTGCACAGTATGACCTGAGGGAAAATTGCTTACGTCCATGTTTCAAAAGCGCTCACTGTTTTTGGATGCCTCAACTATTTACCCCCGAATGTTTTGCTTCTCTGTGAAAATTTGTTTTATGCAATTTTGCAGTCAGGCAGTTTGCTTTCACTCTTCAATATTGCATGTAATGCATATTCTTAACGTTTTGCCACTTTCTGAAACTAAGTCATTTTGTTTTTCTCAGTTATAGGTCAGAAGTAAAAGCCAGACAGGACGTGAAACCTGATATCAGGCAACCTCCATTTACAGACTACAGGCAGTCCTCAACGGACTACCGACAGCCTCCGCTGGACTACAGGCATCCTCCGGTGATGGATTACCAGCAGCCACCACCTCTCGACTACAGGCAGCCGCCCTTGATAGATTACAGGCAGCATTCGCCCGACACCAGGCAGTACCCTCTGTCAGAGTACAGGCAGCCCCAGGTACAAACTGAAATACTTGCAGCACTCCTAAACAGAAAGCATCGGGTCTGTAAGGAGAGATCATGTATATTAGTAAAAAAGATGACATTATAGAAGAAAAAGGCACCTTTATTGGTTTTACTCTGAGTTACTATTTCTCTGTAGAGGGAATTACCTCAAAACCATTAATATTAATGAAGAACTATGTGATCTGTCAAATAGCACTACATTTATAGTTGTGTGACTGTAATGTTAAATAAATGCTATTTTTAAGTACTGGAGAGTTAAAATAAAAGTTCTAAAATAAGCTGCCTTTGCATCAGTGAGGAATTTTTTTTTATTCCTAGGAACATAATACAGTCATCAAACAGTGGACGTACTTAGGTCAGACTGCATTTCTACAGTATTGTTGAAAATGAAGATTTTATCTAATCTGAATAAATAAATAAATAAATGTGAATCCTGACTAAGAAAATACATTTCTGTTGGTAATAGTCTGGATGAGGAGAAACTAGCTTGTGCAACTTGTTTCTTTGACATCAGGCATGATCTTACAGATTCAAAGAAATAAAACTTAGATGAAGAGTTATATTACCTTAGACAAGGCTCTGCTGGTGACAAATATTTACTGACAGCTGTGAAGGTTTGAGGATTTAGCCCAAAGTTCAGACTTTCAAAAACGTCTTCCTTTCTCCTTACATAAAGGCAGAAACAAACAGAGGTCAGAAAAATATTAAATAAGAGAATGTAAACTTCTGGACACTATATGCTGGAACCATATATGGATGGTTTCTATGTCCGTATTTTCAAAGCCAGACACATAAATCATATCAATGAAAATATCCAAATTCTTAAATGGGATCCAGAGAACCCTCTGAAAATTCTTCCTTTCTCCTTACATAAAGGCAGAAACAAACAGAGGTCAGAAAAATATTAAATAAGAGAATGTAAACTTCTGGACACTATATGCTGGAACCATATATGGATGGTTTCTATGTCCGTATTTTCAAAGCCAGACACATAAATCATATCAATGAAAATATCCAAATTCTTAAATGGGATCCACAGAACCCTCTGAAAACTTTATGCATTTCAGTGTCTAAATAGCAAATCCCTATCCCCATGCGCGTACCCTGTAAGATGTTTCTTAGCATCTAGAGAGATGCTTAGACTGCCTGTTTCTCACTATCTCCAGTTTAATTCTCTAACCACTGGTCTGCACAACCCAAACTTGCTCTTATTTTCCTCCTACTCCCATGGTTCTTGCGATCCTCAATGCCAATGGATCAGAAGCAACAGAGCAAGTTCCCACCCAGACCCCTCTACGGGGCTGGTAGTTAGGGTCCACCAAGAAAAAACTGGAAAGATGAATCTCAGTCTCTGCAGGACACAGAAAGGGTAAAGCTCAAATCTCCTACTTCTCACCTCCTCCTCAAGGCACATGTTTTAACCAAAGTGATGAGAGTCGCTGTGCTTTGTGACTCCATGCAATCCAGCCTGCTGATCATGTTAAGTTCTGCTGGGAATTTAGGAGGTGTCTCTCCCACTAATTTTTAGTTGTGATGATGCTTATACAGGAGCTGCCTGCTACCTCACTTGCCAAATCAGCACTTCTTGCATAGACATAAACACTCATACTCAGGTACCATGAAAGTATTTGGGTGAATATGGAAACCATCTAGAGAGCTTTTGGTACCAGACAACTGCTGGATCATGCCCTTTCAGGGTAGTTTAGATTTAGGCATTTACATTTTGCTGAAGTCTCTTTTCAGAAATGGCCAGTCTGTCAGCGCAGAAGTATACTTTGAAGGTGCCTTTGCTTATATCAATTGGATAGACGCACTTTTGAAGAGACATATTTTAAAGTTTTCTTGAATGTGTACCATGAGATTCATATGGTTAATTGTCTTCCATTTTGTATATGTCTATACAGGACTTTGATTATTTCACCGTTGATTTGGAGAAAGGAGCCAAAGGGTTTGGGTTTAGCATTCGAGGAGGAAGAGAGTACAAAATGGATTTGTATGTGTTGAGGTTAGCAGAAGACGGACCAGCAATAAGAAATGGAAGGATGAGGGTAAGTAAAATGTATTGTAACAATTTTTTCAGCCTCTACAGATATGTTTGCTGACGGGGTCAAAGAGAAAGCAGGTTTGTTTCATCTCTGATCATGTTTTAAAGAACCAATGCCAAACACCTCTAATAATATAAACTTGTCCTGAAGAGCTGAAGAAACTTCTTGTAACATATAGTAGGTCTGTGTAGTTTCTTTGTGGAATAAATGTATTACTTCTTGTTGATAGTAGCCTTTACTGTGTTATATATTTTTCTCCTTATTCTTTCACTCATGTCTAAGCAACTTAAAAATCTCTGATGAAGAGTTTGTTATTTCTTTGATAATAATACCAGCATAATTAACAGTTATCTCTCTAATCACAAAAGCAAAGTGATAGCTATGAAACCTAAGACCTGGTCTGTGTTATTTTACTGATTTAATCAAGTTGTCTTCATAGTGTTTGCTAAGTTTGTTTATTGATATTATTCAATCTTGTTTGCAGAGATCAGTTTTCACTATTTGTATGAATAGATCTTAGTGCATTTGAGTCCCGTATTGGTAGAAATTATAATAACACCACATCCAAATACTGAATCTAAATGCATTCACTTCAGAAATTCCTTTATAAAAGCATTACATGTTCTATGTAGGAAAAATAGCCTAATAAAAATAGATGGTTTTAATCTGTCCAGTTGTGCTAAAGAAGAGGCATCAACTCATCAAGGGTTGCTGATACCTTGCAGAATAGTGAGTACACAAAAAGGAGGAGAAAACATTGGTGAAAGAGACTGCCATAAAAAATGTGTTTATGTATTTAATTAGTGCAGCCTTGTTTACCCAATATTTAATTATAAAGATGGTCAATGGAAATTGTGTTCTGTACAGTACTAATAGCAGATTTTGCAAATGTCATGGTTGTTACACAGATTCTGTTTCACGACCCTAACAATCTCATCATTTGACTTCATACTGAAAGAGCATTGTCATCAGTCTAAATAAACAATCAGAGACTTTCTGTATATAACTCAGGAGTTTTAGTATGCTTCAAATCACTCTTAATTTGCCCACTTTGTAGAATTTTAGAAGTCAGGTAGTCCTCAGTCATACCGTGGAGTGCAAACCCTTGGCACGGGGAGCTTGCGTAAGGGAGCAATGGCATAAGAAGTCCCTGTGACAAGGAAGCCAGGCAGGCAAGTAGGCAGGCAACTGGTAACTGAGAAATACTCCCACAATATTTGCTGTATGAAATATAGGTGAATTAATGCAGCAGCTAGAACTTTAACTCAAGAATATCTTCTCTGGTGAGTGTTTTCATTCTTTCTTTTACTGTAGCACTATCACAGTCAGTTGTTCTTAATGAAAAGCTGTAAGAGAGATGTACATTGTCAGCCATAATGTAATTAAAGATGAGGAAAAAGTTGTGCTTTTGTTAAGCTCTGGAATCATATATTTGGAAACATATGGCTAAGATTACACAACAACAGAAGAACAACATCTTTAGAGAAGGTTCATTTCAAATAATAACCTCTATTAGGCAAAAAACTAACCTATTAAAATGTGTGCATCATTTGAATAAACTAGTACCACAGAATAAATTTAGACTATCCACTCTGTGATAACCTAAATATACAAAGTGTGTAACACAAATACACAGCTTTTTTCAATTTTGTTAGGAAAAGTCTGGTATTTTATAATGAAAAATGTTAATATATTTTCTAAAATAACTTATTTTAAAGCATTTTTGTTGATGTGGCCACAACACACAGCCAACGGTTATTCTGGCCAGATAGTTGTAACTGGGTTTTTTCTCCCCTTTAAAAGCGTCATTCTTTGGACTCAGTTTTACCCTCCAGCCTTGTCACTGAGTCTTGTGTTGTATTCTCCTGTTTAACAGCCATTTTAACCTGACAGTCACAAGTGGGTTTGGAACTTGCAAGGCTTTTATCTCGTGACCTGTAACTGATGAAAAACAGAAGCTCAAGAAACAGCTTCTTCAAAACAAAAATAGAAAAACAAACCAAAAAATAATAATTGCTGAAAGGAATAGAGAGTATAGGAAGATAAGCAAAGGAAGCAGAGTTCTGTACCCATATCTCCTTTACTAACTTTACATCTGCTGTCAATAATGCAGGTTCATTCCCATTTCTCGGCTGGGACCACCAGCCTGCTTGCTGCAGTTCTGTATCCCTCTGTTTCACAGATGCATCTCTATAGCAAAATATGCAAAAATATGTTCAGTGCTTCTCGCTTCACATGCCATCATGTTTAAAGATCAGATTCTCAGATCCTAGGCTTTCAGCACTGGGGATAGTAAACCATGCTTATGTGGTAGGATCTTATCAGGAGCATTTTCCAGTTAATAGTTCTTCTCGTGATCTACTTATCTCCGTTATTGTTTTGCTTCCTGTTTCCTCCTCCTTGAACAGCCTTCTTTGATTTAACTGAAGCCTTACAGAAAAACATGAAGCAGATAACAAAAGGTGCAGGTCATTTTTATAGAAAGAAATAATGCATATAACTCCATGATTATTCCCACTCACTGAGCCAAGAAGAGAAAAATTAAACCAGATAAGCTGTTGAAAACAATAGATCATATAATGCAACATGTTACCTGTAAAGCATTTAGATGTAATAAGTAAATGTATTCCACAAATAACATTTTGTTGTCAGTCTAGTTATAGCCAGCAAAAGCCCTGATAAAGGCACATTCATACTGATATAAATCTCCCTACTTTACAGAAATAAATAAAAGAATATAAAGTACTTTAAAGTAATAGAGCTACATCTATACTAGTGGGTTTATAAATTTGTATAATTGAAGCAATGCAATCTCTAACTGAAGACAGCTCCAGATAGCCAAGTCAAAGTCTGCGTGTTGTACTCTGTTAGTGAGCATTGCAAAACCGTAGCAATGGGATGAGCCCAACAGCTATATTCCACTTGGACAGGTGCTAAAAAATGTGAAAGTCTATCAGCACACATTCAAAAGATTCTGAGGTCTAAATACATGTAAAAGTGTTATCCATTACAGATGCAGAGTATAAATTTAAAGAAGTAAAAGCTAAGATTATAGGAAATCAGATGTAAATAAAGAACCAGTATGGAACTCTCTCTTGTAAAAGAAAATAGAGCAGATCCATTACTGATGAAGGTAAGTATGAAAGGAATACAATATACCAATAATAGGAGCAATGAGAAATTGAACAAAAAGGCAACAATGAAATAACGTGAAAAAAGTGACACAAAAATTGGGGCATCTTTATGACACTTCCAGTTTGGTCTTCAGGCTCATATGAACTCCAGTGAAGCTTGGGAGCAGATGAGAGAACAGACGCATAGAGCAAGCACTGGAAGTGATGGTCCTCCACTGGCCCTGCCAGAACTGTCTGGATTTGAAAAGATTGATGGAAGGGGGAAAAAGGTTTGATGAAGTTTGTTATTACATCACCATTTCCAAACAGAAGTCCTGGTCTTCCTTCCCACTGGAAATGGCATGCTAGGCACTTTGTGTTTTTATTGGAAACAAATCCACTGAGGAACACCCCATTTTAGGATTACGAGATCTGAAATAGTCTTTAATTGCCCTTCATGGCTGATGGAGCTTTCTACTTTGATTTTCTGTGGAATTGCTCTGGGAACCAGAAAGGTGGAAGACTAGTGAGTTGATGTCATACAGGGTTCATCAGTCTCGCCAGCATATTGCTTTTCTACTCAAGGATCCCTTTCTGCCAGCCTATATAGACACTGCATTATGTCTTAAGGTTCAACAAATTATTCCCTTAAAAACAGTTTTAAAACATTCACAGGCTTATTACACTGTTCTTAGTCGTGGCACTTTTACATGCACTGAGACTTTTATTTGGGCTCCTAGACTCTGCTTCTGCAGAAAGCCGAGGCATACATCCTAGTTTGACTTGGATTCATCTGTCATTAGACATGGGAAGGAAATGTCCATCAAAGGACCCAGAAGTCTACAGAAAGAAGTGTTTCTTCACATGCATCCTCTGCCTGCATGGTTGGTAAACTATTCTCAACCAGTGTTGGAGAGCCACTGCCATAATTGTGTAACTTCATATAAAAACATATGTCAGGTCATATACCACAATTAACTTCGGTGGGATTTTACTGCAATTCATGGATAAGACATATGGAGATTCATCACAGAAGACCTGTAGGGGGGACATATACCACAATTAACTTCGGTGGGATTTTACTGCAATTCATGGATAAGACATATGGAGATTCATCACAGAAGACCTCTGTAGGGGGGGAACCTCATGACTACACTGGAAATAAATACAGATCCCTCTTAATTCTGATAGCTGAGCAGAGAGCAAACTACAATGGCTAATTCTGAAAAGCCTACCACAGCAGAGGTTTACAGAACTTGAAACATGTGACTCAAAATACTTCCAGTAAAACAAGTGAATTTTCACAAAGACCAAGATATCTTACAAATTAGGACTAACAAAGAAAAATTTCATTAGATCTAAGGAAGAGACTATAAAAAAAAAAAAGACTATCCAAAACTTTAAATGGCAGATAGACTCGCTAAGAGCTCGGAGTTCTAAAAATTTATCTCCACCCTCCTTTCTTCTTCAGGATGAGGGAGTACCAGAAATATAAGACTCTGTCCACACAATGGCAAAAAAAGGACTGAATAGGACCATGTCTGTGCTCTGGAAGACAGGGATGTATTAAAAGAAGCATGAGAAAAGTTTGGAGAATTATTAGTGCCTTTGATATCTTATCCCGAACTGGCAGAGGTCTGAGCACATCAGGACTCCATTTCTCAAGTAACCCTAACATCAGGAAAAAAATTTGAAACTAGTTGGTGATGGCAATATTGGGAAAATAAAGCTGCAAGGCTTAGTCTCAGAGTAAGGCAAGAATATGGCACACACGCTATCAGTGATAGTAGTATTGAGTTGAATCAGACACCAGAGATGAGGGACTTAACACAGCCAATGTGAAGCACAGTCCCCACAGCCTTTGAAGATTCCAACACTACTGGTGACAATTTTACAGGTCTATTTAGATAAGGCTCATGATAACTCATATTTTATTCTTGTCTCATGTTGAGGACAACGATCAGCAGAGCTCTGCCTGCAGATCTCTATCCCTTCCTGCCTTAGAGATGGGGAACTACTGACTGCTCTCAGAAGAATTGTTAAGGATGGTCGTGGTGTTTGCTAGACGTGTGAGATATGATCAACAGATCTCTTACTGCCTTGAATGATATCTCCTGCAGCCAGCAAGTTTATTGAAACCAGCATCAAACAAAGAGCCTGTGGCTGAGGGCTGCAAAGATAGAGAGTATCTTTCACAAATGGATTTAGTGAATGTGAAATTCATGAAGAATGAGGGCAAAATGTGCTTTTTTATACACAATGTGCGTCTGTGTCATTTTGTCACTTTGTGAGTTACATCCTTTTTTTCACATCTTCCACGAAAGTCATACTTCTCATCTCTAACATTTCTAGTTTCATTGTCTTGTCAATTCATTTTTCTCAGTCCACGTACACCAGTTAGCCCTATCTCTAGCTTCCTCATATCTCCTAATACGACATTATTTTTCTCATTCTTTTGTAGATTTTTCTTATATATTTGCAGAACAGACATATGAAATACAGGCACTGCAGAATTTTACATCTTTCATGCTTTGCAGTCCTCCTTTGACTCTTCAATCCTTTTTCCTGTTTGTTTCTTTTCCTGCAGTCTGTGCCCCTCTCTTTGTTTCAGTTGTACACAGTTGGACATAAAAATAGGCATGAGGGACAGAAAGCTCCTACAGTGTCAGTTATGAGGTGCTGTGTTGTTGCATAGGAATCTGTGTGGCCTTGCTTGGTCTGTTCTAGCTTGCCAAGTGAGCAGCACAGTGAGGCTCACAACAGTAACCAACCTATGCTGTGGACAGGTTCACGGTATTCTGCAAACTAGCACAATTTGTGTATTTCGTCCTTTCCCATGATAACAGAGTTCACACCAACTTTGTTTGTGGTTATTCAGGAAACTTCATCCACTTACACCAAGAATAATTCCTAGCAAAAAAAGAGAATTCAGTATTCAAGAGCCAAGGTTCAAAAAAGGCAGGCAGACAAGCAGGAGCCTGTCTCTTATTTGGAAGGAAACAGAACTAAAGTTTCAAATCATGGAAGGCATAAGCATTACATTTCAAACTGCTGTCAGAACCCATGTATGAGCATTCGACAGCATTCAAAACTGACATTTCCCTCTTTGTAATACAAGGTCAGGCAACTTCTGGTTTTTTCCTTCTGACAACGGCTTGTGCATTCGTGTTTGCATTAAGAGGGACAGAGTGTCTATGAAACTCATAAGCTGGTATTAAAGACCTCTCTTGAGCCATAGGAGACATAATTTTAAGTCCCCTTTGAAAAGCCTAGAGGCCAGGCTTCTAAACAGTAGGGTGTCATGTAATAGTTGGCTATTACTAACTATGTCTCCCAGAAGAAATTAATTAGGATCAAGACTAACTCTTCAGGCTTCTCAAAGCAATAGGCAGTATGTAGGCAGCTATCTATCTGGGCTCTGTAAACTGTAGAAGAGTGGAGTTTAACAAGGGAATATAAACCTATCTCCCTGGAGCAGGACACTCCTGAACGTCTCAAGTCAGGCACACAGAAATCACTCAAGCTATTCTGGGTTCAGTGGATAGACAGGCAGAGCTGAAAAGCAGGCAAAGTTTAGAGCAGATTTAGTTAATTACGTCCCTACAGTGTCTGGAAAGGCTTTTCTATCACGCAAAGCGGAAGTCTTTTTCTTCTGTGTTCAGCATGGATTTTTCCATTTCAGTTTTCTTGATTGCTTGTTGATACACACATTTAGCTTGGTGTTCATCTAGTCACTTTATCACTGTATCTGTTTTTAGCAGACCTTGATTTCTAAGTTTTTAAAAGATTAGTCATCCGTTTCCACCAATTAAGGAATCATTCTCTGTCTGAAGTTTGAACATAATACAGCTTCCACAGGTGCTTCTTTTAAGCCCATATCATCATGTGTAAAGTATCATCATTGTTTTTAAAATGTATTTTTAGTAGCTGTTTTCTTGCATCTCAAAGAAGGCAAAATCCAAGCGGAAATGGCTGGGCTACCATGTATACTGTTTTGTGCGATTCCCATTCCACAACCAAATTTTGTACCAAAAATCATATACAGCTGCTGTAGCTTCACACACAGGGACCTTCCCCTAATCTTTGTGATTCTGCTCTCCATGCATTACTGCTATATTTCTTCAATCCCTCCAGAACAGAGTCTCTGCAAGGTTATCTCAGCTTTTTGTAGTCCTATTGCCAAAGGAAAGGGGTAAATATGAAAAAGCCTTGATTGTCAACAGGACTGATTGTTTCCTGTCAGAGACTATTCAATAAAAGCTCAAAAGGAAGAATGAACAATTTCTTACTCTACAGTAAATGGAAATCTCTAAGAGCATGTTGCCATACAGACCCCATGATTTGCACTGGCTCCTCACTGGTATAGAGTCTCTCCTAGATTTCTTGTTAATGAAGAATGGAGCATCTGTTTGGGATGCTCCATCATTGATTAACCCCACATCAAAGGGTTATTTCTTACAGTCTGCAGTGGAATACACCTGAGGTTGCAGTCAGTACGTACAGCAAGCAAGAAGTAGCTCAGTTCAGCTTGACGGTGATTAGAGCAAAAAGTATTAAAAATAGGAGGCAAGCAGTTGTCACACAGTAGAGATAGTAGATGACAGATACAGACTTTTCTTATGCAATCAAGAAAGCTGCAGCAAGAAAATGGGAAGAAGGCAAGAATGGCTTGATCTGCCATGACCTTCTTACAAATGTTTAGGGCAATCACTGTATCCAAAAATAAACCAAGGATTGGATAGTGTAGTCCTTAATTTTTGCCATAGCATACTTTGGACTCCTATTTTGGATCTGAAAGAAAGCTGAAGACTTTGAGATATACTGCTGAGTGACTCGTGCGAATCTCCAGGTCTTAAATGGCAGTGAAGTCCTATGTTCAGAATATTGGAGAAAAGTAGATATTGCTGTTGGAAAGCCTCTTGCAAGTTTACTCTAGTCACAGCAAGCATATAAGTGGAAGGAGCAGCGGTAGGTCCTAAAAGCCAAAAAGGTCTTCCCCAGGTAGTGTGCTGGGAGCAGCAGGGAGTCAGCTGCTGAGTGCTTGACATGAGTGAGGGTTTGAGAAGGCCGTCAGAAACCCCACTGAAAAGTTACTAATATTGAGATATAAAATATTGATGTTATGCCCGCACATAAGGGACAGAAGGACGTTCCAGGAGCATACAATGCTCCACCAGCCTCTGTTTGACTAAGGTCTTGTGCACACATCTGAAAGACAAATGCCTACAGAGTGATTCATGTCAGTTAAGTAGCCAATCTTTTCTACGTAAGTAGCACTTACTCTTAAAACCTCCAGCATACCTGGCTTACTTTATGCTGTAATATAAATCTTACCTTCATAGTAAGTGTTCAGTGAATGTCAACACTGTCATTACAATGGAGCCCAAAGACAAAGATATTCTTAGTCCCATCCATTTATTCTGTGATTTGTGATCCATGTGAACAATACAGGAAGATGTTAGCTATGCTTTACCAATGAATTGCATGTCCCTTTGGGGTAATCTCATTCACACGCCAATTCCCAACTACATACATCACTGTCCAATCTCACTTGTAGTGAGACTGGGTGTGATTGATCCGAACTCTGGGAATTCAGCTGGGATACTCGAGCATATAAGCTCTATGCCAGCCTGTGGCAAGAGGAGCTCAATGCTGGGTTACTGTAATTGGCAGAACTCAAGGAAGAATATATTGACATGCGGAGATAAAGCTGATCAACATTCTTGTGTCTGCACAAGAAAGAAATGCAAACTGAGGTCCTCAGGGATCCTGAATATATTTTGACAGTGTAAAAGCTTAATAAATCAAGAGTGAATTAACTGTAGGTGAACTATTATTCAGCATTTCTCCAAAAAGCTGTGCATGTTTTTTAGAATTTGTTTGCAGAAAGGTAAGGGGAAAGAATATTCATCTCACATGTAATTAACATCATTCTTGCAAACATGTACTCAATTTGATACATTCAAAGTGTCCTTGTAACTCTATGCCTAATAGCAAAATCCTTTAAGCCAGCTATGAAAAAGAACAAGTTAATAATCTTGCTAAAAATGCTTTAGTATGAAATTTTAAGAATAAAATACTTAGTTGGCAGGCAGGCACCATATTTAAATCTGTATTTCATGGAAGATTTATAAAGGTTTTCAGGTCCAAAAAATTAATTAGCTCTTAAAAAATTAAGAATCGAGACTGTAAGAAAAAAATTAACACACCAAATGATGGTGCTGTGATAACTGAAAAATTTTGTCCAGCAAAAGGAATGACAGAGGCAGCCTCTCTTCTGTGTTTTCCCAATCCGCAGAAAGTAGAAATTGGGATAGATCACCTATGAAGGTAAAAGGATACAGATATTAGACCCATTCCTATGGCCCACCCAGCCCAGTATCCTCACTCCAACAAGGACAAGTAGAGGATGCCTAGGAAAGGAATATAGGACAAGTATGAAATGATTCTTCACTGGGTATAGCAGCATCCAAGCCCCTGGCAATCAGCAGCTTTCAGATTTTTTTATGCTGAAATTTTCATATTTAGTGTCTAGGACTATTTTTTAACCATTTATTTGAATTCGCTCTGCTTTTGACATTCCTGATCTACTATATCAATGGATTCCAAAGCTAAATGATTGCATTGTTTGAAAAAAATCCTTATTTTGTTTGTAGCTACAACATAAGAATCTTATGATTTCTTCCTCATCCTCCATATCATTCCTTATTCTATTGACCTACATCATATCCACCTTTTTCCCACTGAAGCTTACCAGTCAATTCCACCTTGCCTCATAAGGGAGCTGTTCTTTACCCTTGACCAACCTCATCAGCCTCCTCCAAACCATTTCTCAGTCTATCACATTCATTTGGAAGTGGAAGCACCAGAACAATCTGTCATTTTCAAGATATTGGTGCTCCTAAATGACGTAATGATGGTTTCTCTGTTATTCTCTGTTCTTTCCCTAAGAGTTAATATTCTGTTTGCTTTTTTGACTGGGCTGACATTTTCAGCGAGCTAACCACAAGGACTATGAGATCTGCCTCTTCAGGGGTAATGGTTAATTTAGAGTGATTGTGTATGTAATTTTCCACATGTACTGTACGTAGCACTTAACACCACTGAATTTTACCTTCTGCTTTAACACACAGTATTGTGCTACCTTTTTACAGCTTTTAACTTTAAATTTAGGTTTGACAATCCTGCATGGTATTGTGTTGCCTGCAAATCTTACCACCCCAATCTTCAACCTCTTCACTATGCCATTTACAAATATGCAGAACAGAATAATCACTATGGTAAGGTCTTTTGATTGTGAAAATTGACCACTTATTTAAAGCATTTTTTTCTTAGAATTTAATCTCTTTCTTACCTAGAAGACCCTATTCTTTCTCATCCCACAGCAGAGCCTTTACTGAAGGTTTTACCGTTAAAAGCTTTCTGAAAATGCCAGTATACTAACCAGATCACATTTATCTATATAGTAATTGACAGCTCCAGTGACCTGCAGTAGATCTGTGAGGAATAGCTTCCCTCTACAATAGCCACACTGACCCTTCCCCACTATATCATCATTATCCATGTGCCAACCAACCCTCACCATCCTTATTGCTTCCTTCCATCTGCTAAATCGAACATGAGACTCGCTTGGTTACTTTCCACTTCCCATTCCTCTGCTACTCAGCAATTTACTGATTTAGGCAGTAGATTACATCCTGTAGTTACTAGTTCAGCAGTTTCATATCCAAATTCCTTTAGAGTCAAGGATGAATGCCATCTACGTCTGGTGGTTTCTTACTATCCATTTCATCAGTTTGTTCTAAAATCTTTGCCACTGACCCTGCTGTTGGAGTCAGCTCCTCAGACTCACCCCTGTGGCGAGCAGACCCTCTGCAGGAGTTTTGCTGCCATCCTCTTTAGCAAACATTGACACAAAGACAACTTTTTTCTGCAGTCTTTTCTACCTTGCATCCAAACTATCTTTTGAGATGTTGATTCTCCAGCAGGCTCTGCACCTCTGGTATGTTTGAAAGCATATTCTTAGCTCTTACATTTTAGCATTTTTCCTCCTCAAAATCTTTTTGTGGTTTTATGTTTAACTTGTCAGAGTTTATGTTCTTTTCTGTTTTGCTGTTTGGATGCAACTTTGGATGAAGCAGTCTCCATGAACATTTATGCTCAGGCTTCTATGTAGGATCTATAAAATTGGCTTGTCAAATCTTGAATTTGCTTTGCTTTTGCCTAATGGGAACTGCCTGAGACCATCAAGAAGATACCAGAAAATTTTCTTCTTCCTTTTTAACAGTCTCTGCTGGTTCCCATCCATGATTGTAGTGTTGAAGTACATGGTATTAATATTACATTATGCTACACTGAGTCATCCTAGCTCTATTTTAAAAAAGTAATGGTGTATCAATTAACTCCAGTAGGATAATGAATTTTCCTTTTATCTTTGACACCTTTAATTCACATATACATGGATTTTTTTTGCAACAATGCTTCAGAAGACATCAAGTCTACTCTAGTACCAGAAGTCCACTTTGCTGTCTTGTTAGCCACCCACCACTGCAATCTCCATTTCTCTCTCCTGCACTCCCCATTCTCCACAGACACTTGGTCATACACATTTTCCACTTTCTAAGCTCTTTCTGTAATAGCACTTCTAATGTTCTGCACTAGCTCAGCCCATGTCCTATGACCCCTCTCCTCCCCGCAGCGTGCCCTCCCCTTTTGGGCAGGAGGCAAGAGCAGCTTTCTGCAGGAACAAGGAGCCGGGCATTTCCAGGGATAAGAAGCCGCAGTGGCTTAAACAGCTGGTTGGCCACAGAAAAAAGAGTTTGTGACTCTAAACCTTCATGGGTGGTTGCTTCAAAAGTAGCATGGGTTACATGTGTGTAATTCCTCCAAAGAGAAATGCTATGTCTCTTACTGAGACACCCAAGCTACACACCTAAAAAGCACTGGAAGGAGTCCAAGACTAGAAATATCCCATAGCTTTGTTCAGGCCACACATTACACCTGGGATTTCCAGGCAGTATAGATTCTCTGCGGCGAGGAAATTTGCACAGCAGATATCCAGCCTGTGCCTAACTCCAGGCAACATTAGGGCTTGACAGCACTTGGAAATTCACCAAAATAGATATTCTGGGGTTGCTATTTCGTCTCCAAGTACAGACAATCTTTCAGCCTTTTGGACTCATTAACAATAACAACAGCAACAAATAATATGCAAAAAATGTTTCAGTCATAAAAATAGAATGCCCATATAAAAGGAATTAAGTGTAATTAGTCTCTTTCCTGAGGTTTAATTATAAAATGCATTAATAAAATGACAGATAGCAATGCCCTCTGCACAAATCATTTGAGCCTGCTTTTATCATTAGATTTCCTCATTTAACATAGAATGAAAATGTGCATACACAATTAATTTCATTTCGTGCAACCAGGAACTATACACCTGCTTAGAGCCGGTTCTTTATACACTGACAGAGGCAAACATACATCATCAGTAGTTTAAAAGTACATTTGAGCAAGGAAAAACCTCTTTACTACATTAAAGCTATATGTATTTCCTTCTGATTTAGCCTGCTTCTGAAATTCTGTTTATATGTATGGTTGGCTTTTTTTAACAAGACAGGTAATAATTACTGTAAAATATGGCCAGAACAAAGACTCCACAGCTAAACTCACATGTACTAGAGGCACTTTATTCTAATGATTCAGAGAAGCTTTACAATTTTCTTTCTAATTAACCTATCAATAGTGATGTCACTTAAACAATCCTTAGGAATATTATCTTCTCATTATTGCCAGAAAACTTGCTGCCCAATTTTATAGCTCAGTTGTTCTTACGCATGGATAAAGCATCTGAATTAACTTGAACCAAAACAGATTTTTTTAAGAGACATTTCCCATACACACAAACTGCTTTCACAATTACATTTAAATCATTAATATTCAACTTTAAAAACATTAAGGGGGGGAGAAGCATACAGTGTTTACTTTGTGCTTGTGCTTTGTAAGAATATAATAGAGGAGCATTCTCATTATCAAATGTCATCGGGTCAGGAGGAGAACCAGTGGGTTTGGGTAGGCATTTATCCCAAACAGCATGGAAATTCAGCCAGGGCCATGTTCTGTAGGAAGAAAGAAACAAAATGCGAAACCAATGTGTGTAAAATTGCCAGATTCATAGCTGCAAAAAGCATGTTTCTTCAGAATAAATACAGCTCAGGCAGCAGCCGTGCAAGCTTCCCAGACTGGCTTGCCAACGCGCTTCAACCTTAAGCTGGTGAGAACATCTGGAGGGTGCAGAGGCCGATCGCTCCAGCTTTGTAGTCTTTGCTGAAGACTGCCAGAAAGGTTACAAATCAGAGCTGATGCCAGTTCGGGGGGTGTCCTGCAATGCAGGGCCTGCCTGTTGGGAGTGGGAAGGGGTCCATTGGTTCATTTCGCAT
The DNA here is from genome assembly GCF_000699145.1 of Aptenodytes forsteri. Classification (NCBI taxonomy): domain Eukaryota; kingdom Metazoa; phylum Chordata; class Aves; order Sphenisciformes; family Spheniscidae; genus Aptenodytes; species Aptenodytes forsteri. The sequence continues at coordinate 6,275,518 of NW_008796221.1, read as the reverse complement.
GACTGGACACCAAACAGCTGCCAGTCTTGCAAAGGGATGCATTCATTACAGCTCCGTGCACGGATCCCGTGTAATGACACTTTCAAATTAAAGTTTATTCCAAAGAGCCAGAGGCAGTCTGTGGCATTGTGAGATTAAAATATTGGATTTCAAGGGCTGTGCTTTCAAACCTTTTCCCTGCTATTTAGAATCATGGAATCATTTAGGTTGGAAAAGACCTTTAAGATCAAGTCCAACCATTAACCTAGCACTGCCAAGTGGATCCAATTTGTGGATTTAAAACTTGGTGATTAGGATGCATGCGTCCTCTCAGGCTGTCAGGCAAAAATTGTACCTGAATGGCATGGGAGCTGAAGGTATTATTTTAGGGATGACTAACTCTCCAGATGTGGGGAATTGTTTTTCCTGTTAATTTCTTGACAAAAATGAAATCCATAAGGTGTAAAATGACAGAGGACCTAAATGCCATGCAAAATAATAATGTTGCTACATTGAAGTTTCTCTTTTAAAATATTCTGGTGTTTCATCTGAAAAGCTTTACATCTCCACAGAAGGCAGCTTGCTGAAATGCCTCTTAAAAATAATGGTCTGATATTCAAATGTGTCACTTTCCATGAAAGGAGCTAATACCACAGGGTCATACCCAATAAAACGTTTAGACACTCAAAGCTTGATGCTGCAACCTGTTAGGTGGCTGGTGTCCCGCTAGATGCAGAGGGAAGATTAAATGTGTCAGAATGATATCCAAGCAGTCTGCAAGGAAAGTATAAGAGGTAACAAGAAAAGGTAACATAAATATATTAAAAGAAATACGAAGAACAGGAAAAAAGAGGTCCATTGCTTGCTGAGAATGTGGAGAAGGCTGAAATATTCAGTGCTTTCTTTGTAACAGTCTTCATTGAGATGTTCAGAAGGACCATAAACTTACTACAGAAAGTATAAGAGGTAACAAGAAAAGGTAACATAAATATATTAAAAGAAATACGAAGAACAGGAAAAAAGAGGTCCATTGCTTGCTGAGAATGTGGAGAAGGCTGAAATATTCAGTGCTTTCTTTGTAACAGTCTTCATTGAGATGTTCAGAAGGACCATAAACTTACTACATCAACTTAGAATCATAGAATCATAGAATCATTGAGGTTGGAAAAGACCTCTAAGATCATCGAGTCCAACCGTCAACCCAACACCACCATGTCCACTAAACCATGTCCCTAAGTGCCTCATCTACACGTCTTTTAAATACCTCCAGGGATGGGGACTCCACCACATATATACTACACATTTCAAAGATCTTTTTCACTAGCCTTAGCAAACTGGCTCAAATCAGCTCAACCTTTGATCTGGGAGGCTTAAAGCATAAACATTTATTTACATGTGTTT
>NW_008796221.1:6143147-6272213 GCF_000699145.1 Aptenodytes forsteri | reverse complement strand
ACCACCACATCTCCCACCAGTCCTTCTCTGCTTGTAAACAGCAGGTTGAGCGAGGCACCTCCCCTGGTAGGCTCACTTACCAGCTGTGTCAGGAAGTTGTCTTCCACACACTCCAGGAACCTCCTAGACTGCTTCCTCTCTGCCGTGTTGTATTTCCAGCAGATGTCTGGGAAGTTGAAGTCCCCCACGAGAACAAGGGCTAGCGATTGTGAGACTAACAACTTCAACAAAGAGAAATTAGTATAAATCAGAATAAGGAGAAAACTGCTTAAAGCATACTTAGATTCAAGTCAACTGAACTTGCTGATGTTCATGTATGCTCAGTGACTAAGAGAAAGTAATTTCTAGACTATTAGTAATTATGTCCAAGAATTCATGAAGGACAAGAAAGTTAGTAGCAGACTAGAGAAAGGAAAACATATTCCCAATTTTTAAAGTCAAATAATAGAGAAAAGTTCCTTAAACTTTCATTCGCAGAAATAATCTGCAACAAGTTATCAAAAAGTTGAAAAAATCCAGCAACATGTAAATTTTGGGAAGCAAATCTTGTCATATCAGCCTAATTTTCATTTCTTATTTCTGATTTTCATTTTGATTTATTTGTGGAAAAAGGGGAAGGAGAATGTATGAGACATCTTCTTTTCACCTTTCAACCCCACCTTGTATGAAATTCACAGAAACAGGATGGGGAAATAAACTTTAGGTGGAATCATTGTAATGTGGTTACTGAAAATAATCCCTCTCAAAGGCTGCTCTGAATGGTTTGCTCCTGAATAGTAAATACAAGTGTGAAATTACAAGTGTGGTTCTGAGGGATCTGGGATGAAACCAGCTCGATTCAATAATTTTATTAATAATTGGAGACCTATTGAGAAATAATAAAATAAAATTTGCTGATGCCAAGATGTCACTATTCGTAGAGGGTTTAAAAGGTCTTTGAGGAACTGACTTAGATTTCAAAATGAAAATATCATACTAAAGCAGTCAATCTGGTAAAATTCACTGAGGTGCACTGTGCTCGGTTTAGGGCAGAGAAATCGGATGCACAATGTAAAATAGGGAATAACTGTCTAGACAGTACTGCTGGGGATAATCTCGGAATCCAAGCTAACTGTGAGTCACAAATCTGATTTGTTACAAAAAGGCAAAGGTCTCATTCTGGGAACATTATTAATAAGTGTTTCTCCCACATGGGAGGAATGTTATCATTTTGATCTGTTCTGCCTACACCCCACCTTAGTAATATCTCCAGTTTGGAGGCTGCAGACAGACTTGGAAGGATCCAGAAGAGAAGTATAGAGAAATGTCATGTGTGGTATAAAACTGCAGGAGTCAACTTTTGATCCTAAAAAGAGAGTAATGAGGATCCGATGTAATAGGCACTGGGTTCTTTTCGGACCTGTTTCTATGCTTACCATTACCTCTGGCCTCACCTTGGTGCATCTTCAATATGTGGATATATCTAAGCTCCTCTTAAACAATCACTGGATTCAAAAAAGACAGAAATAGCCCCACAATATCTAAAAATCCATTCCACAATAGAAAAGAGGAGAGAGCGAGCACATTTGAATGCCTGGACAGAGAGAAAGCATGCAGCATGGTTTCCTCCCATATCAGACATCAGAGAATCTACATCAGCAAGGGGAAGGAAGGGAAGGTTATACATGTTTAACTGCAGAAAAAATAGTAATAGGAATTTGTACCTTATTAGACACATGGGGAACCACTCCTCAGTCAAGGTTTTCTTTTTTGTATGAATTCCCCAGATATGAATGTAAAGTCTAATTGAAGCTTTTCTCAGGATAAGAGTGTTGGCAGCTTTTCTCTTCTGTGTTGTTTTTCTTATCTAATCAGAGCTGGGCTTGTGCTGCAAAGGCAGTATAATTCCGTTATGCATCAGTCAGCCACAAGACACAAATGCATGGAACACAATTAACCCGTTGCTCCTGCAACTATTCATTTTAACTCCGGTCTCACACATTCTGATGTAAATTTGAGTACCTAATTTTCTCAAACTTTTTTCTCTCCCCTCCTTTGGTCACATAACCAAGATGCTGGCCTTTTTTAAGCTTTCCCAAGTTATTTGCGCATGAGATTTTATATTAAAAGCAGGAACTATCAAATCAGCTACATGCTGCCTACAGAGAAAAAAATATTTTAATCCACTGAAATACAGAAAAGGTTACATTAATACAAGATAGTTCTTGCAAATTGACCAATGAGAACAGAAGAAAAGCAAACAGCAAGGGAAAAATGTGACATTAGCTTAACCTTTTTACATATTAAACTGTATTAAAATCTCTTTCTGTCTTTCTGCTCCAGAGTGCAGAGGATTTTATCTGAAGGACTGTGCGTGCTCTGAACAGCTTTCATCAGTACTCATTTTAACAGTTATTTGTCAAGGAGTGTTAAAAACACCTCCTTCATTTGATCTAATCTGGCGTTTATTCTCTCAAAACATGCTAACAAGATCATTTTAAGTACCTTCTGCAAAACATGGTCTATCCAGGCAACATGACACAAAAAAGAGCTGTCTTTAAGGCTTTGGAAAGTCTGAGTTTACTTTTATAGGTTTTCTACCAGGGTTTAATTGTTTCATGACATTTAGAAACAGGTTTTCCCAAACTGGTTGAATTTTGTCTGTATTTGGCCTGACTAGTGTCCTTGTGGGGATGCTACAAATCCACCTTCTGTCTGTGCTACAGAAGTGGTAAGAGAGATTTTCCATTTTTGCTCTGAGTGTGTGCAGCAACAACATCCTACCAACTGCTCCAAAAGTCAGGGTGATGCAGAAAGCCCTGCACAGCCAAACCCAGGGGTGATCTCTCCACAATCCAGAGAGCACCTGCACTGTGTGTCATTGTGGCTTGGAGGTCATCAGAAGTGTCTAAAAATGCGTACTGCATGGTACAACCAAACGCATTCCTTTTAACAGAGAAAATCCACTAAGGAAGAAATTTGCACTGCAAAAATAAGGCCTTTTTGCACAAAATAATCCAAATTTTTTCCACCACTGCTCAGTCTGCATCATTTAAAAAGTGTGACAGCAAGGTTGAGAGGTTTTATTCGGATCAATGGCTTTTTAGTTAAGTAAAGTACTGGCATAGATTGCATACATGACTCTCGGAGATTCCTTAAAATAGGTTGCAACTCCTATTGACAAGGTATGAATTCCTATTGAGAAACACTGCCACAGTGCTTTTAGTGGCATTCTTTCTGTCTCTGAACAAAAGTAGGGACTAGGTAACTTCTTGACATCCCTTCCAGTTTTCGTGGATGCTAGGACTCTTTTTGACATTTCATATTATGCACATTTGTTTGGTAAATACTATATTTCAAACTCAGGAAGGAAGGAAAGCCTCTGAAGGATTACACTTTTAGTTGACAGAAATACAATAGTAGCAAAGAAAACATACAAACCAGAAAACATTTCAATGTCCAAGGCCAACAAAGAGCTGGTTTTGTCAAGACAGGCTTGTAAGAGGAAAAGGAAGTGCCCGTCATCTTGAAATCTCTATAGTCTCCTTAAAACCCTCTCTAGGATACATGCAGCGTTGTTATTTTAGTGTAGTGGATATGCACGGTGAGGAAGCCGTAGATGCAGACCGAGGCAGGTCAGATCCTGCCGAGCAGATGTGCTCCTCTGGCACTGATAAACGAGTTTGCTGAAACCACTCAACTGAGACCCTCACGCACCCCTCTTGGCTGCCCATCACCTGGACACGCACCTCTACCAGCACCAGAAGATCAGCCTTCCTTCTGGGCTTCACCTGGGTCACCCCTGCGATGGGGCTGGGAGGCTTCTGCAATGCAGCTGCAAAACATGAACTCCAAAGGCTGCGTGGTGCTGCTAACACAAGGCTCACACATCGCCTCACTGTGTTGCTCAGTTAACTGTCTCACAAAATAAGTGGGTGGCTGTGGTACTGCAGCACCAAACAAGCTGTACAGCTGCGGCTTACTACATGTGCCGTCTGCTGTGCCGACGAGGCACAGCGGAAAGCAATCGCTCCCCTATTCATTGAGAAGGTTTCCAGTGTTGAAAGCGGCTCTTCTCATGGAGAGAAGAGCAGAACCAAAACATCCCAGCGGGACGCAAAACTGGGAGGGAGATCGGGGTGGATGGGAGACACAGACAGTGCCCCATTTTACGGCTGTAGAAAGAGAGGCAGAAAAATAATAATGAAGCTAACTCTGACTGGAAAGCCAGCCGGGAGATGACTTGCAGAAATCTGTAATCAGAGCCCTGGAGTCCACCACTTTTACTAGACGGCTCAGCCAGGGGCTGTGCTTACTCCAAGCAAAAATCTTCTGTGGATAAATAGTTCAAAGCATGCTCTTGTAAGAACTCCAGCAAATCTGTGTGATCTGTGCCATAGCTCCTAACTTTTCTTTGTTTAATAGCTTGCTTCACAACAACTCTTGATTTGGTATAAAACTTTGCTACCAAGATTTGGATATTCAAACGATGGATCTTTGTATTTGTGCTTTGAACCTCTTTTTTCTCTATGAAAACAGCAAGTTAAATGCAGCAAAGGTCTTCTCGGGCCTGTACAACACTACAAGTTAAAGTGTAGCACAGATAATATTTCAAGTGATTCAAACATATCAACCAATTCAAAAAAACCTCTTACGTGTAGAAGACATGAGGCAAGTTACAAATGCATTACACTGATTTCGGCAGAAGACAAGCAGCATTTGATATACTACATTCAGAATCCACTTTGGAGGTTATTTAATCTGCCAGTAATATCCCTCACACAGACAGGAACAAATTTACCTTGATGTGTCTGTCTGTCATTCAAGTAACCTGTGATCCATTGAATATGTCTCTTTCTGAAACGCTCATTTTACTGCAATTCTGTCTGACTCAATATTCTTCTTACCTGACAGGTAGGAGATCAAATAATTGAAATCAATGGAGAAAGCACAAGGGACATGACACATGCCAGAGCAATAGAGCTAATCAAGTCTGGTGGCAGGAGAGTGCGACTGTTGTTGAAACGTGGAACAGGCCAGGTCCCAGAATATGGTGGGTTTTCATCTTTACATTTTTTTATGTGCATGAACCTATATAAATTAATTATATTGCTTTTGAGTTAAGTACCAATTGCAGATATTTATATATTGTAATGTCCTGGGGCATATTAAGTATGGGCTTAAGTGCTTACCTGAGTACAGGTGGACTTATCATATGTTTAAGTGCTTCCTTGGCTCAAGACCATATATGTGTGTCTGTTTTGCTGCCCTCCCGACACAGGCAATGGCTTATAATCTGTGCATTGAAGGAAGCACTTTGAACTCTTTAGGGGACATCTCTGAGCGTGCTGGGAGTTGCTGATTTGCCCATAAACTGTCCTTTTCTTCCTCTATTGGTACTTCTCTGCACATTTTGAATCACAGCAGATGATCTTGTTGTCATGCAATTCAGTCATTTGGGTTTAAACTCAAAGCATTAAGAAGAATGTACTTCTTTCTTTGACAACCCCACCCATTATATTATCTCTGACACTATACATGGATGATCAAGGAGAAGCCAACTCTGAATAAAAAAGGAGACTTTGCTCACTGTGGTGAGAAAGCAGGATCCATCCTTCTCATGTTTTGTTTCAGGGGGACTTCTGGGACTTTTTTGAGTATTTCAAAAAGTGTGAGTAATTTAGACAATATAGAAACCTTGTTTCATTACTGAAATGACAAGAAGTAAAAATAAATTATCCGAAGGTAATTCAAAGACACAAAAGCTCTTTTTTTAAATTGAAGTCAGGGCTTACTCTAAAGAACGTTGTGACAATGTCATATATTTACATAAGTTCTATGATGTGCACAGCTGGTCCTGAAATCTTACGGGAAAAGGGTTTTTTTAATGAAAATTCCTGGACTTCCTTATACTGGGAGGTCCAAAATTCTATTAAACTTTTCTAATGTTACTTTTGAAGTGCCACTGTCATTTCCCATTAGAATCAGAAATTGCAGTTAGCATATGAAAATTCAAAGTAATACTTAGGCTTAAGTGTAGTGTCAGGTCAGTCTTTGTTACCAACATAAATTCATTACCTCTGCTAGAGACATTAAAGTAAGCTCCACTGAAAGTCAGCGCTTTGCTGGCTGTCAGTATACATGGTAATGGCACCATTTTCTTCTCTAAACTAGAGCCAACTCTGTGGCTGAGGCAATACTCGGGATAGTGTTTGTTGTATTTTTTCCAGCTTTCAAGAGCTTCTGAATAAGGACAGCAAGGATGGGCCGCAGCCCACTCATCTGGTGATAAAGTTAGTGAGTTATACTCTTGGTGAGTAGGAACGAAGCTACAATGGCTTTCAGGGATTATGATAAATTGGTACTAAGACATTTAATATCAATTTTAACCAGTGTATAATCCTTTCAGGGAGACCTCCAACAGAGATTCAGATCATGTCCAAAACTTCTGTAGGGAGAGGTGCATCAATTTTAATGAAAGAACAAACAAACATCCAGGACTGATATAGCAGTAGTAATCCTTCTCAAATAGCAGAACCATATAGCAGCACTTCTCTGGTTCCTCAGAAAACAATTTAATCTAAGGAAGGTCACAGGGGGCTGCTATGAGCAAAGAATCAATTACAGTTCAGACCCATTCCAAATCTGACTTTCTTAAGATCCCAATTCCGGATGGCCCTTAAACCTAGGCTTACAGAAGATCCAAAATAAATTTCTATATTTATATAATCTTATAAATCTGTACCTTATTCCAGAATCGTAAGAAAATGTAAATAGATGTAAAAAAAGTTCAGTGTAAACAGCATTGTTTTGGGAAAACAAATCCCCTGAAATGTGTAAATGTGCACAAGCCTTCCCTTCCCCAGAAGAAATGAGTAGGAAATACAGATAAACCACTACAAATCCAGGCATGGTTTATAGTGCTAACAGAAAGAAACAAGACGACTTCACAGGATTGTTTAAAGCCATGCTCACCATTCAGAAAGGCATTTGGAATGCTTAGCATTAGTTGTGCAAAAATGCAGCTTGCTATGTTATAAAAGTTGCTATAAAGAAGTGCTGTTTAATCAGATCATTTTCCTAGCTGCATCCCCAGCTTACAGCTCCATACAGGAGGAGGACTAAGTAGCTGTGCTTGAAAGCCGTGTTGTCCTACTGCACTGAAAAAGCAGTAAAAGTGTTCAGGAATTACTTCATAATGTACACACAACCTACAGAAAGCATGACAGCAAAGGATAACATCTGCATGTCTGCAGTTCTTAGTATGTGTATTACGCAGGCAGAGAAATGTTAGTCCTGTATCCAGTCTGCAGGCAGAATGGAAGCCACAGAAGAAGATGCCTGTTGAAATTAACTGAGATATTAAAATCCTCCCTAGGTCATTTCCCAAAGCAATGAGAAATACTCTAAGAACAAACAGAAGATGCACATAAAAATCAACAGCAGCCTGCTTAGGAAGTTAAAAACAGAACTTAACAAACATAAATTATTAAAACCGGAGGGCATGTCTCGATAAGGCCAGAATTCAAGGGTAAGTCATTGTGCTGCAAAGAATGTCTGTCGGAGTATTAATGACAGAGACCCCCAGAGAAGACTGTCCTTTCCAAGTGATGGAAAACTGAATGCAGAGAAGATTGTGACAGTTAAGCTTGAGGACAAAGTGGTCCTGAGGACAGTAGACAAACTAGTCAATATTTAGTATTTCCCTCTTCTTCCCACCAGAATTGCATGGCTGGGATGTAACAAGACCAACTGGAGTTTCTTTTACTGAAATAATCAGCTTTTTTTTTTTTCAGTAAGTACATGTCAGAAATACTTCTTATTCTCATCAGGGTCTGGCTCTGGAGACTGTCAGTGGGAAATAAGACTTAGCTGAATATAAAAATGCAAGGCTGGAGGGCTGAGCTGGTATGTGGGTTGCAACAGTGGTGTGCAGCAGAAGCCTAGGGAGAAATAAAATCAGAGCAAGTGTACCAAGGTCCTTTCCTGGATATTCTCTCTCAGTCTCTGGCAAGCGAAATGGTCAGGGACTTCCCAAGTCAGTTGTAGTACTGCTGTGTTTAAAGACCTTTCCAACAGCAGTGGCATTCAGACTCACAGTATTAAAAAGAAGGAAGCTTACCTAGAACAAGCTAAACCAACCAGCCAAAAACCATCACATTATTGTCTCTCAGTCTTCAACATTTTGATTTTCCTTATGCAATATAATCAATGCTTTTTAAATTCCAGAGCCATGTTTCTGTTAGTACAAAATACAGCGGTATATATTTAAGTGCAAGAAATATCAGTGTTTGAATGATGATGTGATTTACATCAGTTAAAAGCAGTTTTAAGGAAAAATCATCAATGGTAAGAAAATGATCTGTGAAAGAAAAGAATATGCATTGAAAGAAGAAAGCAGGCAGTGAAGAAACAAAGAACAAGCTCCTGGGAGGATGTAAATCTCCTGAATGAGTTGTGTCAGTTTATTCTGCCTGAAAATCTGTCCCTACAAGTACATCTCAGAAAATTCTAGCTGAGCTGAAGCACTATTCAAACCTAGGGGAAGAAATAAAGTGTGTTGCAAATGCATCATTTACCTCAATGCCAGCTGCTGATTTTGCTTGAAAACAAATGCCAGAGGTCCCAGAGCACTTCAGAGGGAGAAATCCCCTTGTAGCGTGCACGGTAGCATCAGAATATATGGGAAGGAGCACAGATATGATTAATGCTTAAAAACAATAGCTGATTTCACAGCAGGGTGCAACAAAAGAAGCTTAGAAAACAGATGTTTTATCATCCAGCATCTCAGAACATGTTTGCTGAGGATAAGGATAGCCAGAGGAACTGTGCTTCCACTGAAGGTGAATTATCATTGCTCATCCAAACCCGAAGAACATCAACATCATGTTTCATAGGAAATAGTCTGCCAGCCATGTTCTCCAAAGAACCAAGTCATAGTAAGAAATCATATTACTGTGCAAGAAAGACTAGAAGTACTGCTGGGAATCCTGATCCCTAAGTGTACTTAATGCCCGGGGAGTCCAGCTGCAGGGAGTGCGAGGTTTAATACATGCCACAGGACATAAAACTCACAGTCATCACTGTAGCACTGAGCACTTCTCAGACCGACATTAAATACAATTTGAATAAAATGACAGACCAAGAGTTTTCTTGCAATGGCTGCCTAATTCTCTGTGTATGCATCTACCTAAGAGGTTATTGACTTCAGCAGGAGCTACTGGGTACACAGCACTTCTAAAAATCTGTTTGCTCACAATATGTGAGCCTAATTACAGATGCTCGTATTTTTCAGGCCGTAGCCATAGCTGTATAAACACCATCAGAAGGACAACTACATTGAGCAGCCAAGCATTGGGATGAAGAAGCATCCCTAAAGGCAAAATGTGGGAAAACTATTCACAAAATCCCAAAATAGTAACATTAAAGATTAAGTAAATCTAACAAATCACAGCCTTTCCATCCAGCAATGAGCTCTGCAAGAGGCAAATTCTAATGACGGATCAGCCCCAGGAAGCTACGGTTTTCTCTGAGTACAACCACTGTTTTCTCTAAATATCTATGGAAGAAGGTCCCTAGGAAAGGCTGGGATGTTTCATTCTCAGTCCCAGCAGTCCTGGCAGCTTGCTTCTTCTGGCTTACTTCTCCTAGCATTTCCCAACTGGAGCTTTCATTACTCAAAGATACATTAAAATATAAGTTCCTAGAAGTATCTGAAAGCAGTGACTCTTATAACCAAATTGCAAACAGGGCATAAAGGTGGAGGAGGCTGAGGCACAATTAACACTTGTAGGTGGACTCCATCCCTCCGGCAAGGCACAACCTCCTTCCCCAGATGCATTCTGTCTGACACTGCAGAGGGAGCAGAAACACTGAATTTCACCCACGAGGAACATCTAGAAGAAAGCTAATTCATTTCCCTTCCTGCTTTCACAGCAGGACTTCAAAATCATACTTGCTATCAAGCTTGGTAGTTTTTCACTTAGTTTTAAGTTGCTTAAGAGGTCCTGCAGAAAGTTGTAAGTTTTGGAGACTCCAGCCCATTCACACTGAGATTTTGGTAAACATTTCCATTGCTCTGTCTTGGAAATATGGATCTGGCCCTGAGCGTGCTGGGTCAGGGTGTGGCACTAACACACACAGAGCCGCGAGAGCCAGAATCAATGAGGTTTGGTGAACAAGGAATCTGTGTCTCGGGGCTGGTTGGCGCTTGATGGATGTACACAACAGTGGTTCTTTCCCTCCCTCTTCCCCTTTGCTTGACTTTGTTAAAGACACGTCCTGGGGTTGCATTGTGCATTTTTGGAATCTCTGTTGTTTCACATGATGCTAAATTATGTACAAATCTCACCCTGTGACTTCATGACATTCAGGTGATTTTACAGAATAGAGTTTAGATTCATTTTTGGCTCTTTAAGGGAAGAGTTCCATATGTAAAATGTAAAGTTCCAGTATACATAAAAACATTGCTGGTTAACAGACAAAAGGTAGAAGGTATTTAGCAGTAAGTCATTTTTGAAGGGCCTTGAAGAAACTCTCAGCTCATGTATCAGCACTACCCCACCAACAAAACCAAAAAATGTCAGAGTTGATACCAATACAAGGATTTTTCATACAAATAAATTGGCACAGTTCTGAAATGCATTAAACCCTTTGCTTTTTTTTTTGTTATGACTCCTTCAAAAAGCACCTCAAGATGTACTCCACATCCATAGTCCAGGTGAATCTACATCCTGAATATATATGCACAGTAGTTTCAGTCATCCACTAATATTTAGACTTACAGTGCATGCTTATTTGTCTTGGCTTTACAGAAATACTTCTTTCCTGTTACATATGAGCTTTTTACTCAGTTATTCTAAACTTACTAAGAATTCTCTGCTCTAACAATAGTACAATATCTGTATGTCACTGGTTCTGTTAATTCTAATGATTGGTCCTAGGCTGTTCCTCCCCTTCCTTTAGGAATGGTACCTTCCAGTCTCTCCATGTGCATGAAAAGTGACAAGCATGGGTCCCCATATTTCTACTTATTGGGCCACCCTAAAGACACGGTTTGTAAACTCTGCATGTATATTATCTTTCTCTAATACGCTTTTGTTTCTCACAACTGTTAATAGAGTTTTTTCCAACTTTTTCTTACACATTAGCTCATTTAGTTTCTACAGTATTCGACTTTTCTTTCATAACTTATTATCTTAGATATCAAAGCAGCTATGCATTTTACAAATGTCTTTTAATATCCTAGATAACTGGTTCTTCATGTTACACTGCTGCTAGTGCAAGAAACACAGCCATAGGTCCGCTATATATCCGCTTTTTCTCATGACAAAAATTTATCATCTGAATATGACTTTTCAGGTAGAAAATCTTAAACTTTTGGGAACCAAAGCCATAATTTTCCCCTTCCTTATGGTACTTGGCTTGCAAAAATATTAATAATAGGAAGGTGGAAGTTAGATACTAATCTCAAACAATATTTATATGCAGCCTCTTGAAGAAATAACTAATGTAAAATTGAAGACTTTTTGGAACACGCTGTATGGCAATACTCATTTTTTAAACCCAGCAGCTATGCTGAATTTACACAAAGTACTTTGCACTTGATTTCAAGCTATTTTCTTCATAAATCAGATCCAACTGCACAGATTGTGCAGATACACGAAATTTGTAATACAGAGTCATGGCTCAGAAATGATACCTGGAAAGCAAAGAAAAAGAAAAACTTATTTTTCTTATTTTTTAATTGATTGCTGTCATCACAGAAAACACAAAAGTGTTCAGATGCATTCAGTCTGCTGTAGATTTTGCACAATGTAGTATATCTGCTAAAATTATAAAGCCAGTCTCACACTATCAAAGTAAACAGATTGGAAACAGAAAGGGAGTTATACCCAAAGGTGTCCTCCTAGCCTTTGAGCTTCGAGCAGCTCCTCCTGTGTGATGCCCACAGAATTCCTGCCCCCAGCACCCAGGCACTAAGCTGTGCTTAAGGTATCAGTCTTGTGCATGCAAACCCGGGTAATCTAATCAATTGCTTGTGTGTGTTTCCAGTTATAGCTTATTTCCAATTTGTGTCTATAAATAAGAATTTTTTGAACACAGATATGTCCCTATACTTCGCTAGTGCAGAGCTGGACACATCTAGAGGCCATTTGAAAATTGTACCCATGTTGTTCAAGTGTGCATGTCACCATCGGAGACCTCCTAGCAACAAAGAACTTTCTGCACCGTGTAGAAATCTGAATTGCACCATTCCTTGCAGTCATTCGCACCTTATTTCTGCTTTGTTCTCCTTGGCACTTCACTAAAAATAGTTTAGAGAGATCATGAGGTTAAAAAATCCAGGCTGGCATTAGGGCCATTTAACAAATCTCAGCTGTCAAGCATAGGAAGTTCAGCGAACTGCTGATCCACCACAAGCGTTAGATATTTATAACCATAGCTTTCTATGCGTTATCTTTATTTTTCCTCCTGTAGCATAATGGACACAGGAAATGAGTCGTTTTTCCTGAAATAAGTAGAAACGTAAATCCTCTATAAATACAGCTAAAGTTAGTTTTGCACAGTCACTCAGCCATGAATGGTTCTGATTATTTATTTGGCAGGAAGTGTTAGGACAGAATTTTTTTCCCTGTAAAATATATCCAGAAAATCGAAAGCAATTTAGTTTGGGTCAACACCAAAAGCAAAATACTTGATTGGTAAAAAGAACTGATATCAGGTCAAATGAAAATATGTGTGTTATAAAGTGTTTCAATTTCAGGTGTTTTTCAGGTGTGACTTTTGAGGGGGAGGATTTTCCTAAAGAGCCGGTTTTGCAATGGGGCTTTTTCCAACCAAATTGTGTCTGTGCTACCATTTATTAGAGCACTGACCAAGGATGTAAGCCAAATTTCCTGATGCAGAACAGATATATCAACCATTCTAGCATGTCTTAGGAGGGGCCCCTACCATAACATCATAGTGCAGTCTGTTATGAGTCCGCATGTCTCCCACATGAATTGTTCCATTTTGTATAAATAATCACTCACGGAAGATGATCAGCAAGCTTACTTGAAGTTAGATATAGCACAGGAGAGATGCAGGTGCTAGAAGGTGGTTTAGAAAGTACATCCAGATCAAGTGATACATGCCTGTGCTTTCTTGTACCATGGGTTTGGTAGCCCTTAGTAGTGACTACTGCATTTATATTTGCAAAAATAGATGAAAAATTAGGAGCTTATACTGTGTTTTTATTGTTTGAATACAGTTAAATCCTTCAGAAATCTCCAGTCAGCTGCAAACGGCATTTTTCTAGTTCTTTAAATCTGTTAGTATGTCTGAAGCTTTTATGTTTGTCTAATAAATGGCTAAAGCATCTTGACCTGTACATTTAAGCTAAATACTCCTACCTGTTCAAAGTAGTGATCAGATAATCCAATTCATCCTATTTTTAATGCTCATTTTATAAATCTCTAGAGCTGAGGTTGGGTGTTATTCGAAACTTGAACTACCCCATATATCATTCATCTGATGTGAGTGCAAAAATCAATAGTCATTTTGGAAAAGCGCCCTTTCCTTCTGTGACCACCTTGGTGGAACTGCAAACATTTATTCATATTCCTGCTGCATTTCCAATACCACCTTCTTATTTCTAGCAATATCAACTTAATTTCAGGAACCTGTGGTATGTAAGAAAAAAAAAAAAAGGACTAACTAAATGAATCAATATACTGGTTAATAAAATTGGTCTAAAACCATCAGGCAATTTGAATATGGGCTCCCAAAGGTTCTAGCTGTTTTATTGCTATGGCTAAAAACTATTCAAGGACAAAACTGAATATTAAAATTTGCTTTACAAACATGTCTTTAGTATTTAATTCATATGTAGCAGCTGGCAGGAAAGTAGAACATCCTTCTGTTAAATAACAGTGTATGTGTAAGGATATGTGGGTGTGTATAGTTATTTCTGTCTTACAGCAAATTTCTATTTTAAAAGATACGTAGACCTTTTACATAGGTATCCCTTGATATAGAAATAGAAAACACAGTTTTGAAAGAAAGAGGGACACATGGGAAGATATTTTTAGTTTTGTGGCAATGTTTTTGAGCTTTCAGGGAAGCGATACCTTTTCCTTACTTTTTAAATGCAAATATACTGAGTCCTTTCCATAGTCCTAAACATTGCTTTGGCAATTACACTCCCAGTGGCTTTGGGCAGTCCAGCTGAATTCTCTAACCCACGCTTCTTTCATCTGTATAACAGGGATAGAAATATTTACTTACCTATCTCATGGGAGTGTTATGGGGATTAATTATTTAATGCTTGAAAAGCACTTTAAAGATTAAAATTCCTAGTTGACTACTCAGTATTATTATTAAAGCAGAACCTCACTAATCCACACGCATTATAATCCACACCAAAATTGGCAGTGTCCCCCCACATCTGAGCAAAGATTTAATAATAAGGCTGTTGAGCAAGTTCTCTTATTGCTAAGGCTTAATTATTACAATATAATATTCTGGAGTAGATTTACTAATATGGTGTAAAGTGTAGATAATTACAGCTAAACTACAGTGAATAAAACAGATGAACAAACATTATCCCTGGTTTTGTTCACATAAACTGGCAAGCAGATTTACCAGCCAAAGAGAAAAGTCCCACCCACAAATCTTTTTCTAACTTTTTTTTGATGGCTTCCTGTATTTCCATCCAGTTGATGACATTAGAAGATAAGCACCCAAAATACAGGGCCTGAAAGAACGCAGCCATCCCGCTGTCTCCACAGCATCAGTTTTTCCTTTCTTCATGTAATCCAGGGAAATAGGAAAAAAGGAAATTCAGTAACACTTACTGTGTCCTTGCAATTTGCCGTAGGATTAAGTCCAGTCTTCTGCTGTTGCAGTGTAACGTCCCGTAAAATCCCTCTCCTGCTGCTCATTTCGTAATCCCTCTCATCTGCAAATTTGCAAAGGACCCCCAATTAATATCAAGACTGCATCACTTCAACTTGTTTTTAATCAGAGTTAGCTTCCCTACGGGTCTGTGATGGTATCCTTACTATATAGAGCTCCGTATCGAAGGGGACAGTATGAAGGCACAAACCGTTATTCCTATGGCCTGGCCCAATAATTCTCATCATGACGGTTGTGCAATAACTGCTTCAAAGGGCAGGCTTCAGGGGATCTAAAACCGGTTCCGCATCTCTTCAGCACAGTCAGTTTTCTGCAATGGCATGCCCCAAAGGAGACCAGAGCCACTCATCTACATTTTTAAGTGAACAGTGATTTGGAGGGGTCAAACTTCATACTCTTCAGAAGGACCTGGAAACTATTGTGTGTCTTCCTCTGGCTTGACAGGAACAAGAACATTTTATCTTTGTACCTCCTGACAAAGACTCCATCTCTAAGAGTATCAGCTGAACTTCGGATACAATGGCTTTGAACTCATTTACATGATTTTTTAATTGATCTGTGGTTATCCAGGTGTAAAAAGTCTGGCTTTTTAGCTTGCTTAAAAGAATCCATAAACAGCCATCAGCTCTTTTAGGGACAAAAGCACAGCCATCAAAGTATGAAAAGTTATATAAAAGTACAACAAGAAGCAATCAAGCTGTATCAGAAAAGCCTTGCCAGTGGCCTGGTGCTATGATACCCAGGACTAAATTAAACTAACAGGGCCTCTTATGACTCTAGTCATTGGCATCTGAAATTTGATGAGTCTAAATGGTCACATAGAGAGTGACATAAAAAAATGTTATTCCAACCATTAGAGAGGAGAAGGCAAGCTTTGCCCGTACAGGGACTTGCAGCTGGTCCTGCCTCTGCCCTTCTCGCCCCACCATCCCATGGTGCAATTCCTGGCTGATGCTTTGTGGCGCCCGACTGCAGGGAGAGGTTAGCAGAGCTCATGGCCTCTGTCAGATTTCTTATAGCTTGTTACTCCTAGCTTGGGAAAAAACCCTCAGAAAATGAAATGCTTTTTTTTTGCTTTGACAATATGAGTTAACTGTCACTCTCCAACCGATGCTTAACGAACATGACCATAGAGCATGTTATATTTTGCAGAGCTAGAGCAACACATATGCAACCCGGAATTTTAAACATCTGGGTTTTCTAACAACGTGTAGTTTGTGTTTACTCGTTAGGAGCTGAATATTACAATGTGACATTCACTTATTCGTGCACTTCCATCTCATTATACAGTTTTCAGAGAACATTGTCTCAGCATCCAAAAGCTATCAGATACCACAACAGCCCCGACAGCAAGCGTGGTCCCAGGGTCAGCTCTGCACCTTCAGCACCCAGCGGCCTCAAGTCTGAAAAGAGTTTGCTAAAGAGAGACTAAACTAATTCTGCAGCTTCTACCCTAAGCAGGATGGGAATACTTATTCATGAGCTTTGTAAATAAGGATGCATTCAAACCAAGTTATGTGTTTTGCTTAAGATCCTGCTGCGATCTTAAGTGAGAACCGCCAACACTCAGCGCCTGTCAGAAACAACTTTCTAGGGGCACTTCATATACAGTCAAAATGCTCTGAATTCCCACTTATTAAATAAATTTTATATATTATCTACATACCTTTAATAATGACAGCTGTTTATTGACCAGACAGGATGTGATGCCTACTGTTAACACCCATTTTAGCTGTGATAATTAATAATTTTCATATTTAAGTTTAATTAAGTGTGTAATATCCAACTCTTAAATTATTCAGTCTCTGCAGAATGTTTTTCATTAATACCACACATTCTATTAACATATTTATGATCACCTTTTATGACTTAATGTGGCTTAATTCTATTAATCAAAACTAATTTTAAAGTCATTATCTTTTTTAATTATACAGTAACTTGCAATGTAAATTTTCCAGCTCCAGCATGGCTCTGGAAGAGAATTGCTGAGGTTTATGCACCTTCTACTCTACTGCCTGACCACACAGAAAAAAAAACAACTTTCTTTACTGAAGGGATGAGGTTCTTTTACCTGAGTAGCTCTGATCTGATCAGATATGTGAGATGCTCAGCACTTCAAAAAGGGTACCAAACCACCTGAAGGACCTAGTGAATGACAATGAGCGGTTAGAGCAACATCACTCAAGACTAGCACTTAGGCTGTCCATAGACTTACTGATGCAGAGGAGCTTGCTGTGGAGGATAAAAGCACTGAACAGGCTGCAGCTTTTCATTTCAGCTTTTCACAGTATTAGCGAGTAATTCTGTAACATTTATGCAGATACATTAACTTGATTCAAGGAAAAATCAAATTTACCAAGTTCACTCAGATTAGTGGTCATGATCATTGGTTTAAATATTTAATGGATAGGACTGTTTACTAGATCCATATCTATTGAACAGGCTAAAATGGGTCTTGGAATGAGTGATAAACTGTGTATTCATAATCATCTGGCCTTAAGATTCACAGCCAGAAGACTATTACAGTAAATTAGTAAATTGATTTACTAAATTAATTTACCTGTTTCAGGTCTGAAATATAACTGTTTGTAAGTGTGGCTCTTGATTATTTTTCCTTCTCCCATTCTGCACGTTAGGTAGTTTTTTCTTGCATAGAAAAATTATCTTTTTTTATTCTTGCTATTGTAAGAGCAGTGTTAAAAATATCTCGGTCCTGTTGAAAGGTGTGACTGATGTTGGAGAGAGCCAAATGATGCAGTGCTTAGGCATTATTACAAAATCACACTGAATTGCTTATGGATGTGATTTATATTTAAGGGGTGAGCAACGGCAGGGCAACCAGGAGAGGGCTAAAGTTAGATGCAGCACCCAAAGGTCATCCACGTCCTGGAGACAATCCAGTCCACCTGCTCTCCAGGGCAGAAACCCTGAGTGTTTCTGAATTCATCAGTTATCTCCTGTATTAGCCTGAAAGGTCTCAGACCACTTACCTGCAGTGACCCATGCTCGCTAAAAAGGGCCTGGTGTGGGGTGATGGGTGTACACCTCCGTGTCCATCCATTCAGCTTTGATCCACAGCCTCCGAAAGGGCTTCCCAGAAGGAGGTCCCCAACATTGGTTGTGTACACATTCAACAGAAGAGCAGACATCTATTTCCAAAGGTCTTCTGAGACACCTCTCTCTCTCTGACTCTGTAAGGCAATTAAATTATTATCTCAAGCGATTAGGACAGTAAAATACTGGTGAAGCAGTGCCATAATTAAATAACTAACTCAGGGAAAGGGATTTGCTGAGGATGCACTGGGTATAATGTAGGATCAGAAAAAGTGCAGAATAAGAACAGGAACTCTCGAAGTCAGATCAATCACTTGCATGTTTCTTTGTTAGCCATCTTTAAAGAATACGTTACATAAAAAATTGAAAAGTGCTTTCATCCATAGCGCTTTCTACAGCTTAAAGCCAACACAAATCAATGTGTGTGACTTTCTTATTTCAAGAAAACGTTCAGCATTTTTCTAAAGGGTTTTTTAAATTTTTTCCTCACAGTATGCAGTTTTGTCCTCTCTGCACCAAGTTTGAATTTTCCTTCTCTCTGTTCCCTTAGTTCCCTTAGCTCCAAAAACAAACAGTGTAATCTCCTGAGCTTCTGCAGATTTGGTCTTCCAAGCGTAACTAACAATCTGCTCTTTCTGAAGTGTGTTTCAATAATTCTCAAATTAGATCTCTGAACATGAAAGCACTTTTTCTAACCAACCTCCATGCAGAGTACAGAAATGGTGATGAAAGTGAATTTTACCTGATTTGAGATCATTCAAATTCTCATCAGATGGCCCTTGCAAGGACTCTATGAACACCATCTCTGCTGTAAAAATATTTGGGGCATCTTCCATTTAATATCTAGGTAAAGTATACAGTGCAAGATGAGTATAATGAACCCAAAGGAACTAAATTGTTGCTTATCAGTAATGATTAGTAACATGAAAAGAAGTAGGGCATCAGACTATAAATGGCACTGGGAAGTGAATAAAGCAGGGAGTAGAGCTTCCTGGTGTTGGAATAGGTCAATGACTGAATTTTCTGCATGTAAAATTAAACATTTTAAGTTTACAGAGGAGATAAAACTATTCCTCATCTACCCTACATTTACAATCACATCTCTTCAGTTATTGTGGACATCTGCAGAAGCCATGCCACCGACAGCTCCCAGTAGTAGATGCACCCCCTCTTCCAATATTAGACCAGTGATGAAAATAAAAATGCACAATGACTTTGGTGACAGAGAGACTAGGCCTGACATTGTTTCATACTCCAAACATCAGTCTTTCTTAAAGAATCATTCTACTTTTCTGAAAACGCCAAGCACAAAATTCAGAAGTAAAAGATGTAGGGACTCAGATGCATGTTTGTTTTCCCGTAATCTTTCATGACTTTGTTAACTCACTCTGGTTACCCTGACCCACCATCCTCAACCTTTGCAAAAAAAAATGTGCAAAGCCAAAAATGAAATTACTAGAAAACAGAAAAATTCCACTCTTAAGCAAAGTTATATTTACAAGCTACTATAAACATTCAGAGTCACAATGACATTACATATACAGGCAAGCAGTATAATGAATGTGGTTACATTAAGATAGCAAGAAATTAGATTAGGTTTTCATTGCATCAGAAACAAGACTTCACAATACCAAACAGATCACTTAACTGCATGTGTAGGAAAGGATAAGTAGTTCATATGCCAAAATAACTGAGTATAACCTGGATTTATTTTTGTAAATTTATATGGCATGTATGTCATTTTTGTACATAGAATCAACATTTTGTACCCATAGCACACTGCCATCATAGCTTTAAAAAAAATTGTAAGGGCAATGCTAATGATGAAAAGGCTATCCCGCCTGGATGTGCCCATGGTGACTGACCAAACGAAGAACTGTATCACAGCAGAAGATGCCTAAATCCATTGATGTTTATTTCCAGAGCTGTTGGTGTTGAGGGTTTTGAACGTGGATAAGAGCAGTGGAAGGGGAGCCAAGCAAAGTGTAATTTTAAGCCAAGCAAAGTGTAATTTGTGAGAAAACATTTGCATAGCACTATTGAATAATAAACAAGAAGTGCAAGTTTATAGCCAGAAGTATGGGGAGCCTGTAAGGTGGGGGCAGACCCCATTGCCACTCACTTTCCGGGAGAGGCTGGGGGAAAGGGTGACACATCATGTCATGTTTACATGAGACTGACAGCTGGACAGAAGGTACCAAGAGCTTTTCTAACCATCAAAACCTCAGAGAATCATTTATTTCAGGAGACAAAGGGTGCTGTATGTCTGGGTTGTGGAAGCTCCAGGATGAAAGATTAAAGATTCTTTAAATATTCTGAAATATCCCTCCTGAGGGAGCGTTAAAGACAAGCTGCAGGAGACCAATGCAATCAGGAACATCACAGACATGTCAAGCTATAATGAGAAAGAGCCAAATGCATTCCTGGTGTAACACTGCCAACATTAGTGGATACTCACCAGGGGACCTTTTATCCCATTTGCATTATTAGCAGCATCTGTAAGAACTGTTTGCCACCTTCTGGCAATACATAATTTCAGACAAAAAGTGGGGGAAAAAAATAAAGCACCGTATTTTTTATTTAATCAAAAACTCTTTGATTCCCTAGGAAAATAATTCTGGGAAGATACGAAAACAGCTGCTTAGACATTTCAGGAAATATTTCATTCAGACCACTGAAATCATTCAAAGCTTTCTTAATATTACTATTAAATATAAAATAAATTAATATTACTATTTTATGATTTATTTTATCTGATGAAAAATCCCACATTCTTGATAAACTATCGAGCAATTATTTAAAGTATTTTGATGCAAAAGGAGAACCTAGTAACAAATCCGAGGTCTAATCTTTCTTGACCTGAGATCTTGGCAGAGCAGATAAGCACAGCAAGACTAGACCTGGCAGAATCTTAGAAGGGCAACCTGTAAAAAAACATAAGTATTGCAGGAAATTAAATAAACTTATCAGTAGGCTGAGCTCTTTCCTCTGACTTAGTACCCAGGCAATGCTCAGAAAGTAAGACAGGCACACCTCTCTACTCCATTAGCAGTAAAGCCAGGTTTCTTTTGCTAGCGATTCAGATGTAAGCCATCAGCAAGCACTGGATCCAGGCAGAAGACTAGGCTTTAGTTAAGAGAGAAGCAAGTAGATACGTGAGAGTAGTACCCTCATTTCCACTCCATTGAACGTGTGTAAGCTGATGTAGCAAAGCAAACAATTCATGTATATGGCAGTTCTACCTCCAACAAAAAAGCCTCTAGACAGAAAACTTCTGCTCCGGATGTTTTCCCCTTGTCACTCTTCCTCCAAAATGGCTGTGTTCATCTCCTACTTGTCCTCCTACACACTCAAGTTTTGTGTCTGTGGTGTCTCTTACTCAGTTAGCAATTTACTCCTTGCCTGGGAGTTATGCAAAACAGGTCATAGGTGAGTCATTCTTACACATCCCATGGAGAAGTGCCGCCAACCTCCATGACAGTAGCTTGTGGAAACTAAAAGCCACCCAGAAAACACCTACTAAATTACACCAAATCAAATGCCATCACAGTGACAGATTATAGTGCTGCTTCCAGCTCATTTATCTTGTCTAAATTAGTAGGTCAAGGGAGATTTTCTCCCTTCAGAGAAGGGAGGAAGGCATCTATTAGCCTTCAGTGAGATGTATACCTTTGAAAAGCAATTTCTCCCACAGTAAGGATGATATCCATAGTGACAAAGTCAGAAACAAATTTAAAACTGCATCGTCCCTAAATCTCTCCAGCAGTTTCAACCGAATGCGATATCCTTCACTTCTGCTTGTAAGTTGTTTGGGCATTAATACTTCCTGCTCTATTAAACAAATACTGTCTTCAGTTCCTCCCAGAGGTGAAGGGAGAAAAAAGTAAAATCATTGCTCTGTCTCTGATTTAGTATGTTTGCAAAATGTTTTGAGATATTTTGGAATAACAGACAGTAAAAGTAGGTTATATTCACACTTAACACATAGGTTTTATATACATCTTAAAAACTACAGAAAAAAATATTTATTCAGAAATATTAATAAATCTCTCCAAAGTGCAGCTATAACCTCAGAATAAGCATAAAGAGAAATCATTAGTTTAGTTGCTCTACAGAATAAAATTTTGCATTTTTCTCCTGTTTATATTTGTTATGGAAAAGCATTCATTTTAGTGCTGGTTGAACAAGTCCAAATGAACCCTTATGGCTTGAACACAGCTCTTTAAACGACTTTTCTTTTGAGCAACAAATTGCTTACATTACTGCACTTTGCCCTACTCTAGTCAATTTGATATTTTCCCATAATGTTCAAACATTGGAGGAAAGTCAGTTAGAATACCCTCACATCAGTATTCTCCTCACTAGCCAGTGACATATTGCAACAATAGCTTGTTGACATTAACGTCTACCAAGGCTGAGGATGACTTTCTGCATAATTTCATTTCATTTGAAAGAAAAAGCAGGTTAGGTTGGGGTTTGGCTGTCTCAGATTGATGGTACTTAAACCATCAAAGTAGAAAGTCATTTTGTCAAGTTCTTACTTGCAAGTACTATATTGCCACAGAATATGAATGATAGTTTTATTTCATGGCAACTTTTTTCCCCCAGCCACTGGAAATACAGCCTATATAGGTGCTCGCCAGCAAGAAGGCCAGGCATGGTATTTTAAACAAACTGGAGCCAGTGGCCCACCTGGGGTTCTCCCACAGCCAAACGTCCCTTTAAGCTGTGGCTACAAGTCTTCTTGCTTAGTTGGCCAAGTTGTCTTTTTCCTAGGGTTTTCTGGGGGAGAGGCAGAAATCCGGTAATGCATATAATATTGCATGTCCTAGTTTATAGATATCTAGATTTATATAACATTACATGTAACAAATACGTTGATTCACTTTTGTTGAAGTAGGTTCTAACCCACTATTTCTCACTGCAACATTCAGTGGTTTTTCCCTCCCCTCCAAAAAAGAAAATATAAAAAAAAATGAAAATTGTCTAGGGGGACAGTCCCTTAATAAAGCAGTTCTCTCGTCTCTAGGGAATAAAACAGCAGGCCACTCACCCTCAGGTCTCCTCCCCTGAGTGTCCCACAAATAACTGGTATAATATTGCCTTTCGTGCCTCAGAGGAACCACAAGAGGTGTTTGCCACCCTGGTTTTGAATGGTGGCCACCTGGCTTGTTCTGGACAAGAAACAGCTGATTTAAGCATAGTGGCACATTTTGCACAGAGGCAATCTTGTTACCCGAAAGCATCTTATTTCTCCAGGCCATTTGATGTTTTTACTGGTGTGCAGCTGATACTTCCCAAAGTAACAAGCTATTTCTGTAACTTCAGATGCTCCCAGAGCCTTGCACAAGATCTGGTAATGGCCCACTGCTCTTCACTGCCACTCAGTGAAAAACATCATCTCATGGACAACTGGGAAAGAAGACTGTAGTTAAGTCAAATACGTTGGTCAGGCCAATGCTCGGCACCACCTCAACCCTGGGGAGATGTGACAATGCCATAAAAGGACAAACTTAATTTTCTAAGGCCCAAGGTGGCTTGTTTAGTGCTAGCTCAGGTACTTCGCTGGTGGACACAGGCAGCTTCATGCTGCTCGGCAGAGCCCTGGGATAGTTTTAGAGAACCAGGCAAAGTGACTCGGACCCCATGCATGGTCCCTAATTCAAGTGTCAACCAAAATGGGATCCCCTGGATTTCAGATCTAAAAAGAGCCGGGGTGGGGTCTGCACCTCCCCCGTCAGGCACAGCGCACGGTCCTGTACCAGGGGGGCGGCGCTGAAGAGCAGAAGTAAAGAAGAAGCCCATCAAAGCAGATGTTTTTTGTAGGCAAGCTCCTAAGAGCTGATCACTCTACATGCACGAGTCTTCCTTTCATTTTTTTCTTGCTCAAGTGCCAAGCAGGGAGCAGATGGTACATTACTCAGCCTTAACTGGAGGGTAAGAAAGTGTGATTTTAAAAAAAAAAAAAAATCAGTTGAGACCCTCAGCCCATTTAGATTCCCAGCTCAAAGTTTATTTGTCTTACACAGAACTTGTACTTTCTCCCCTCTCAAACGCTAATCCTCTCCACACATATGCTCATTATGCGAAAGCATATGACAAACACCATCTGGGAAAATAAATAACTCCTCAGCTAACCGCGCTGCTCCCTCCCTTTACATCACCCACCTCACTATTGTCTCTCCTATTTTTATCTGCAAGACAGCAATCACTCAATCAAGCTATTAACTTAAAAGTGCCATCCCAGTCAAGCAAGCTGCAGATCCCAGCCTGGGCAGTAAAATCCATTCCATTTTTCGAGATGATGTGCATCTTCATGACAATTTGAAGGCAGCTGTAGCACTGAGAAAAATAAATGTATCTTTTAAAGGACAGTTGACATCACTGAGAGATACTAGTCCTGACCCGTAGAAGTCCATGCTTGTTTTTCAGCTAGAAGGTTACATTTTTTCCCCCCATGAAATATGCAGCTCTTGCCATGAGTTCCATCTCGTTTCCATGGATCCCTGAGATAGTCCTTCATCTCTGACAGTTTATTGCTCATACCATTCAGAGCCAGGCAATGGTGCTAAATAGGGAATGACATTAGCCAAGTTCAGTGATTTCTCTAACCTCTATGTAGACGGGTAAGAATAAGAGTCGTGCTGTCATTAGTCATGATGGATTCGTTGTCTGCCAGAATGTTAATCAAAAGAAACCATGTATGCAAGAGAAAGGCATCTCAGAATATTCTGTTTTGCACCAATGGATTAGGAAAATCATCATGATTCAGCAAAGGAGATGTCTGTTTAGCTAAATTAAACAGGATCTGCACAATCCAACCATACTGTGTTGAGGCTAAGTAACCAGGAGAAATTCAAAATGCACAGCCAAGAGACTCAGCGGCTGATGCTGTGATATAAAGGCAGAGCTTTGTAAGTACCCTGTAAGAATTGTGGGGCCATAAACACTGCAGTATTACATCTGTTTAGAAAAAGTATGAGACAGAATTCAATGATGACCTTATTTGAGCTACAAATTCTTGTCAATTATTATATGCTTATGGGGACATGCTTAATAGATGGCAGAAAGTCCTTCTCGTTTGTCCTCAGAGACAGCGCTGATATTGCCCAGCTAAGAAATCCATTATACAGCTACAAAAGAGGCAATCTGATTTCACGAGCACATGCCTTTATTATTTTAAGAATAATTTAACATAGGCAGAGGAAAGCAGAATCTGTATGAAAAAAAGACCGGGGTTTCCAGCATTTGCAGTTACCAGCCCTGTGGTTCTTGTTTCTCCTGAACATTTTTTCGGGGGGCGGGGAGGGAGATTATTTTTGTTTTCCTCCCCATTGACTTCCCTGGGAGTTTCGCCTCACCTATGACATAGGAGTTTAAGTCTGGTATGTGGTTTTGGTGTCGATGTTGCTCAGAATATATATGTCTATGCAATACGCGCTCTGTGCTGCTGAATACGCCCTTAACTCCCTTCTCTTTGTTGTTACAACAGACGAACCAAACTCCTGGAGTGCTCCCTCTGCCACCTCCCCAGGTCTGCCGGAAGTAGCTCTTTCCCTCGACGACATAATCTCACCATTATCTTCATCACACATAGCCCCACCCTCTGACCCTTCTCACCAGATAAACCCAGAGTCAACATGGGATATCAAGAGGGAACACAATGTAAGGAAACCAAAGGAGCTTTCAGTGAATGGTCACAAAAAGAAAAGGTTAGGAGAACAAAGAGAAAGGTCAGCAAGTCCTAAAAAGGTAGACAGGTCAAAGCATGAAGAGGCTTCTTGGAAAGGATATTCAGAAGGCAAAAATAAGACCACTGATGGTGGCAGGCCCACCTCAGAAAACAAAGTGGTGGGACACAGCATAATGATCGAGGCTGGCGCGAGAGAGCACGTGTGTGCTGGAACCAGTGATGAACAGTTTGGGAGGCTGAGGAAGCCGGAAAGCAAGAGAGGAGGATCTCTTAGCAAAAAAGAAGATCACAAATCCAAAAATACCAGTGAGAAGAAGTCAGCTGCAGCATCCGACCATGTCAAGCTTGATACAGGTGCTACCAAGACGTACAGTAGCAACCGCTGCAGCTCGCCTGGAATTGATATGGACCACAGCCAGAGGGACCCTGACGGGAAACCCAGCGAGTTCCCCAGGAAGGGACATCTCCACTCCATTAGCACTCACAGCACCAACACCACAGTTCGAAAGGCAACGGTCTCCCCAGGGCCGTGGAAAATCCCTGGCTCAGATAAGCTACCTAGCGTCCTGAAGTCTGGTACTTCTGCCATGAGCAGATAAGCAAGGGACTGTTGCCCTCTAACTGTCTCAAACTGACGCAGAACATTCTTCTTAGTTTTTGTCTCACATTGGTTTGTTTTAATTTATTTTAACTATCACACATATACACAATGCATTGAGGAATGAAAACATTAGTGTGTAATTCCATGACAATGTGCACAGTATCTAATAAGTTCAAAAGCATATAGTCAACACGGAGATTTAAAATCGACCCTAAAGTCCCAGTTCCATTTTAGGGACTTTGGCAGCTATGGAAGAAACCAAAACAATATGAAGGACAGTACATCAGAGAAGGATAGTGCAGTGTAGCTTTAGCATTTTTTTTCCCACTGCATGAAGGACTTGGATTTCATTCAAACTTTATATCAAGAAACTGGAACAAGTTAGAGCAATCACAAACTGGAACATCGCCTTAAATAAAACTGCACGGAGCAAGCTGAAACCGAGAGAGGATCTTTTCATGGAGCTAAAATGTTGTAAATAAATTGTTCTCAACATATCTAGACAGGGGTTAAAGGGTTTCTTTGAAGCATCGTTTGGAACTGTACACCCATGACACATCTCCACTGTTAACACTTTGGGATAGTCCACGTGATACCCTGTAGCACAGTTCACTGGGCGCTACGGGAGGTGTGGGGAATCCAGTGGATTAGTTTCTGTGATACCATTTCTACTGCCATTTTTGTGAACAAACCATGTTTCTGTACATTGGAAAGGAGTTAGGGTGGAGTTGTATTTGCAAATTATTCTCAAAAGCGATTTATTACAGGTTGCCCAAATCCTGCGAGGTAGCACACAAACCAATTGGTCAGGCTCAAAACCCAGATGTCTGCAAGGCCCTTGCAATGAAAGGAAGAGTGCTACAGAGAAAAAGCTGCAGTTTCCTTAAGGAAAGGCCTTTCCCTCCTGCAGAAAACGAGAGCTTCACTTGTCAACAGTGCTATGTTTCATACCCATCTACATCTAGTTAGGACACTCTCAACTTTCATCCCCTCAGTTTGGCAGAGCAGGTGCCTCTAAGGCACATGTTAACAATAATTAGACTGGTTTCTGAAATACAGTTGTCAGTGTCCTCTTTCAGTAAATTCGATATATTTCCATTTTATCATTTCTTCCCTACCTCCATTTTTTTTTTGGTCTTTTTTGTTTTTATCTTTCTTGCTTGTCTGTTTTGAATTTCAAGCCTTAAGTGCCAGGTAAACATTCCAGTCTGCCTTCACAGGAAATAACTCCGAGTTCAGTCAATCAGTCATTATCTTGTTTCAAAAAGATGCGTGTGTGTCTGTGTAAGCGTGCATATGCTTACTTGTCTGTCAAAATTAAAACAAAATCCTGGGCAATAATGCATTGGTAATTAAAAAACAAATCATAAAGCTAAGTACTGTCGAAAAGTCATATTTAAAAACTAATGTTCTCTAGCAATCTTAGTTCCTCACATGCTCTGCTGAAAAATTAGATTGAGATTGGCTTTGTTCCAAGAAATCAGCACATTACTGTATGTCTCAAACATTGCACTGGACTGAGAAATTTATAGGCATGTTTCTTCCTGTCTGATTATTTGAAAAGCCTCAAGTCAAGGATTTTGCAGCTTTCAAACAAATTTTTTTAGAAAGAAAAGTCCATTTATAATTTCTAAAAAAGCACAAGTCCATGTAGCTGTTTATAAAACTCTTATTTAATGAAAAAAAAAAAATCTTTATCCCCTGAACTAGAATCCAATATAATTTGCCATTAATTTATTGAATCTGATTTTGGACAATGCTTCTGTAGTGTAGATGCACGTCCCAGTATCTTATTTTTATGTATAAAGAAAGCAAACAATGAAATCTGAAAAACAGTTGAGATTATGCTTGCATAAACTCTAATTTGCACAGTTCACAGCTACTCCTTGTGCAGTAATTGCTTTATGCGGCTGTAATCGATAACCTGTGAAGACAGCACATCATCTAAACCCCATTCCAAATAATATTTCTGTGTAGTGTTAGCTGTGAATTTACCCTGTACAGCTCTATCTCTATAAATATAATTCCATGTATTAATAGTCACAGAAAGGCTGTAAGTGAGCAACTATTTTTATGAAACGCACCACTATGGATAAATTAACTTTTACAGAAATCTTGTTTACTGTATGATATTCTAAACCACTGTCAAATAAAATATATATCCAAAAATCTTTTTTTTTTCAATTGTACATAGTCTGTGTTAATTTTGAGTGGCAGGCTTCAGTGTTACACCAAGAAATGATCCTTTACATGCATACAAGTAGAATTAATTAACTACTGCATTATAAAAAAGGGAACGCTCCATTTTGACTTCTTACTCCAAAGAGGGGTATAATTTATGAATATACATGTAGGTGACCAAACAAATTCCGTGTAGGCAAGTTAAGCTGTATGAAGCTACACAGGTGCAGAGAAATCTCCCCCTTGGTGGAGAAGCCTGAACTCTTATTCTCCTTCCAGTCCCAGGAGACACAGGACCGGGGTGGCCAGACTCCCAGCACTGAGAGACAACTTCTGAGCATACACCGTATATACAAAAGGCATCTGGCAGCTCTAACTAGCCCTAGAAAGGTTTGTTTACAAACTGAGTGAAGGAGGCATAATTTGATTTCCAGTTTACTTTACAGAAACAGTGTCTCAGAAAACATCATAAGTGTATAAAAATAATGGTAACAGGACAGCCTCTTCTGGGGCCTAATCCATCCCCCACTGAACAGAACAGAAAAAGGCTCCTTACCTTCAGTTAGGCAAAATAAATCACCAGTTTACAGACTGTAGGCGCTGTAAGATGTGCTGGCTGGAAAACTACCGATATTTTTCACACAAATATGATGGCTTTTAAAATAAATATTTCCTTTTTCCTTACTATATCATTTACTTCAAGAAATAATAATTTGCCTTCATACACCCTGAGTCAGTTTCTGCAGAGCCTCGTTTTTCAGAAGATTAATGTTCCACATAAAAAATTTCAACCAGCTGAACTAATAACATCATTTTTCATTACAATAAACACATAACAAATTTGAAACATCTTTAATACTGAAAAAATATTTGCTGCTTTTTAAATAACCACCATTTTCATGGTTGGAAATCTGAGTATGGGCCTGATTCAGACCCAGAGGTATCACAGGGAAGTGTGCTGAAGCCATATAGCCTCACCCAGTCTAACTTTCTCTGTTAATAATATGTCCTTTCTCCTTTAAACATAGTAGTACAGCATTTGCATTGCATTGCCATTCTTATGACCCCTTTTTATCTACTTTTTCATACCTATGCAATAACACAGGAAATTGGATATTTATTTTGAGGCAGATTCGCTGCTCCAAACTCCAAAGAATCGGTGTAAGTAAGCTTGCCTGCATGTGATCAGCAATGCACATTTGGAGAGGAGTTTTGGTAAAACCTCATAGGTATATGTTCGTGCATATACCTTTTCTTAATCAGTGGCAAATGTTGGCTCTGGGGCTCGCTCTTTCTCCAGGTATTTCTCTGCTCAGTAGCTTTAGGAAGTCCACACAGACTGCAGAGCCTGGAAGAGCAGATCTTCAAACAAGTTTAATAAAAAATCCAGAAAATTTAACAACTTCCACAAGGTCTCGCCAAAGATGTCATCTTTTCTTCCAGAAAGCTCCTGGACTGACAGCACTCTTCATTTAGGTGCAACAGAGCACAGGCTGCACTGGTTTCACTACGCTACCCTCCCCTAAACAGGAGGGACATTTGTAGCCCATATATCTACCTACTCCATGGCCTCGGTGGTAAGACTGCCAAGAATTTAGCACCAGTGTGGATAGCTGTCTGCTAGGAATTGACGCAGAAATTCAAGCATGGCCCCATTTCTTCCCTGATATTTTTTGTCTCCCGTCTGAATGTGCGGCCAACAACCATTGCCAAGAATTTCTCATCTCCATCAAAGATCAGCTTCAGTCTGATTTGCACCATATCTGCTGAATATGAACATCTCATGCTTAGCCTCCTCTACATCGCAGGTGCCCTCAGCACCACCAGATCTATCCTGAGTCTCTTCTCTTCCTTCGCAGCTCCCCACTTCTCTTG
Source organism: Aptenodytes forsteri (assembly GCF_000699145.1). Taxonomy (NCBI): domain Eukaryota; kingdom Metazoa; phylum Chordata; class Aves; order Sphenisciformes; family Spheniscidae; genus Aptenodytes; species Aptenodytes forsteri. Next base: position 6,241,932 of record NW_008796221.1, on the reverse strand, counting down.
TTGTTCATACTACCTCTGAGATAAGTGCTGCTGTCTTTCAGTGGATTGAATCTTCCATTCTCCATTTTCCCCTTCTATCCCTCAGAACTTTGTCTCTCTCTTTTTTTCTCTTTCCTTCTGGCCCTCTCTCACCAGCTGACATCATTTGCCACTCTCAACTTCTACCTTACATGTCTCAGCAGCTCCACGTTAGACACCTCTGCTGAGAGGTGTCATGACCACTTACTCACACTAGACACATCATTAACATACTCCTGGGTGTCATATAAACTTATAGACATACCCAACACCTTGTATTGAAGCCCAACCCAAATCATCTGCCTTGGCCTTCTGAAAACAGCAGTGGTTACTAATTAGACATACTAACTCTACGTGCAACCAGTAACTCCTTTTGCAAGTACAAATAATGTTTTTTCTTCAATGCTATTATAGCTCAATGTCTATACTGATAATGAACCAAGCATTCAGGCCAGGTTTTGTGGCTGCAACATGCTATCATCTCTACTGGAAGTCTCCAAATTCATTTTACAAAGGCAAGGACAGGCAAAGCCACAGGCACATTTCTGTCTTAGCCACTACGCTCTTTTTGTATACCACTGCTGCAGCAGAAACCTGGGGCCAGAACTGCAGAGACTAAGTAGAAGAGCACACCTCAGCTGCTGAGGATGTCGCCCTCCATGTTTCTCCTTGCTTGGAGGGAAGCTTTGGTGTGAAGGGGAAAAGTTTCTTGGTACACTGCCATGGAGCTCAAAGTTAGAGAAGGCTTTGGACTTGCCCAGGGATGACTGATCTCATGAGGGATTTACTTCACAGTTCACTTCTGTAAGTCTCCAAAAGAGTCCTTTCCCTCTTTTGTCCCCTTGACACCTAGGATGTTTTCTGTAATTGTTGCTAAAAAGGCCGCACAGGCAAGGCAGGCTGACTACTCTCCTGACTGATAGAGGACTTGGAGAGAATTTCCATGGCTGTGTCATGCAGGGCTCCCACCCACACATCTATTAGACTCAAGGACTCCCAAGGCTGTTTCTCCATCTATCACGTCTGAGCTGAACATCACCTTTACCTTCACAGCTGTCACAGAAACAATGAGCCTTTTTAATCAGCCAGTACTCCCAAAGGAAAATCCAGTGCACCTTCTGGACAGAAACAGCTGTGCTTCGGGAGGGGCCAGGACTCAAACGTTACCTATGCCCCAAGCCCCTCGCTGGACAGCCCGCGGGTTCCCTGCTCAGCCTCCAGGACTGGCCTCTCCCTTTGAGCAACAGCCTCTCCCCACCACCCGAATAAGTACCCGTAGGCTCTGCATAGACCATCACCCTCCTGAAGCCAGCGCAGACATGCTCAGTCCAGCCTTCAGGGTCCCAGGATATTTTTCTCGGTATTTCTAACAGCAATGATGTAATCGCACATTTCTCTCCATAGCTGGTATCTAAGCTTAGAGCAATTTTTTTTAAATATATTGTCAAGACACAGTAACATAAGCAATATCTCTGAACTATAGCCAATCTAAAAATGATGTTCTGTCCTTTCCTGCCTTTAGTGCCCCTATGGCAGTAAGTCACTCCGCCAGTTCAATTAATCGATAAGGAGAGTTTTGCTTACAAGGTACAAATATATCTCTTTTAAACAGCTGGGGGAACACCAGTGCACAAATACCCACTCCCACTCGCGCACACAGGGACCTGGAGCACCACCTTCCACTCCCACTCAGGAATTTCCCAAATATGCGTGCCTGAGATGGGTGGCTGTCCCTCTCAGAAAAAAAACCACATAAGGATGCAGACTGATCCAGAAAGCTATCGTTCTTCCACAGATGAACTGCTGTAAGTGTTTTAAAGGTAGCAAATACTTAAACTGAAAAAATAAGCAAGAAAGTTGTGCAGGGAGAAAGAGAAGGAGTGACAGGGCTTTCTGTGATGTGGCCACTTACTGACCTGCTCTATTTCAACTTCTTTAAGCTTAAAAATGAAAAAAGATGACCTATCAAACATGACAAATGCTGTAACAAAGCACTGCAAGTTTTGGGGACAGCAAGAAAGGATATTTAGTGATTATACTTCTGAAAAAAATTTAATTTATTTAAATAAAAGTCCTGGTTAAACACAAGGAGAGGGATGGTGCCAGAGGAGAGGAGAGCACGCTGTCCTCTGCCTTCCAGGGGGGCAACTGCAGGGTGCTGATGGGGCGCTTCTGACACAGACTAATCCCCCAGTTTCTCCAGAGGTTGCAGCCATGTTGAGCAGCCTCAGCAGCATGCTGGCACTGCAGTGACAGGCCAGCAGCAGCAGCAATCACTTCCCTGCAATGTAGGAAGGTCGAGAATCCAATCTCTGTGACGTTTCTCTTTACGTCTATGACCCAGAATGCTGCATACTACCAAGGGACAGCCCTGTTGCCCATCCAAAGATGCTGTAGATGTGGAAGCAGTGGAAGGAGTAACTAAAACATGAAAGCCAAAGCCAGACCTATGGTGAGAGCCCAGGTGCAGCTGTAAGTTGGAAAAAAGGTTCTGAGCAACCGCAGAGACACAGCTACAGCAGGAGACCCAGCAGGAGTGAGACCAGGGCACTGGCATCCTTCTATCCCTCCCCTCCCAGTAAATTGGGGCCATTGCTGGCACTGAAGCCACTTGAATCGTTACACTGCTTTTCTAACACTCTATAAAAAATTTAAGTTTTGCTTCCTGGATTGCCCTTTGCTTGAAAGTAGTGAAAAACAACAGGCAACCAAACCAGTCCAAAACACCCTCTCCTGCCATCACTAGGCAGCAGGGCTGCCCATGGCTCTGAAGCTTCTATTCGTACATATGTATGAAATTAATGAATTTTGGTGTTTATTCTTTCCCAAAGTGATTAAAAACTATGCCAAGTGCTTTAACTAAAGTATTTAAAGAATTGAAGTCCATAAACCAGAAAATTGTTCACCCTTTCTCTAAACCAGCAAGTACAAAAAGCTACATGTAGGTACCTATTTAATTCAGGAAGAAAATCAGACCTTTCCCTGCATAGTCCACAAAGCTCACCATGCACGAAACACCTATTCCAATTAGCACTTCACTCACTCCAGAAGTTTTTAAAAAATAAGCCCAGCAGGCAATATGGAGCACTGTAATGTGTTAGTACAGAATACTTGAGTACCTCTCAAACCTCGAACATCACAAACAATACCGATTGATTACTCTTTTATATCACCCCGGGAAAGATGAAGGCAAGCATGTGCCTCCTCCTGCCTGTATCCCTGGTACTGCACAGCTTTTCGGGGTGGTTGCTGGTAGAAACATGCCCTGAGTGCCACCATGCCATGGCAGCTGCAGCAGGTCACAAAGCTTTTTGGAGGCACCTTCCCATCCGGCTTGCACACCAGCACCGCAGCATCCCCCATGCACCCAGGAGCATGGAGAGCCATCCAGCGTGGCATCCAGCTGAGAGGGGGTCACAGCCCTGGGCCGTGGGGCTGCACGAACAGCTCTGCATCCCCAGGCACGCAGCACTAAGTCCTACATTGTGACACCTCCCAACAACTAGTACCTGGCAGCACAAGCCCCCAAACTAGCCTTGTGTCAAGGAGCAAAAGCTCTTTCCCTAACTGCAACAGTTTATCCTGAGACCCTGTTTTGGGGCGTACAGCTCTCTTAACCTGGCTGCTTATTCATTTGCCATATTGATTTATAGCGAGGCACTCTTCCTGAGAGAGGGCAGCTTCAGCAATGCTTCTGCCCTGACTTCACATCCCAACACAAGCCAGGCTTCACATTTAACAAAACTGAAAGAGCCCGGCCCCAGGCTCTGCTCATAAAGCATCTCTGGAGGATGAGCAACCTCACTCCCTGTGGGAAGACTCCTCGAGCGGCCTCTGCCCAACTCCCCACTCTCGCCTCTCATCCTGTTCTCTTTATATTGAACATTTTTCATGCTGGCATACAAATGCAAATGCAGCCTGAATTGATCCCCTCCATACCTTTGGTCCCCTGAGGTTAACAAGTAGGTCTCTACTTCACAGTTTTATAGGTCCATTATGTTCTTTGATTAGCAGCTCCTTCCCAGACTAAATGGCTTTGAAATAAATTCAGAAGGTTTGATAGCTAGTGTTTTTAAGACTGATTGTTAAAGTGTTTTGCCAGTTACTTAGAAATTATTCATATTTCAGCCCCACTTATAAGCACTAGCATCCCTGAACTTCATTAGCTACAGCAAAATGCCAGCAAGCACCCCAGCAATGGGACTGGAGGTGACAAGGTGTCAAGTGCATTGGGCCTGGATGCCACCAGAGCTCTCTGCTCCTTGTTAGACCTTCCCACTTAGGTGTCCATGCTCTGCTCTGCAGGACCCATCATTCCCCATTGCTTATGCAACTGCTGAAGTCCAAAGGGAGTAGATGATGGACCAACCTAGTGACAAATCCCCCGATTTCCCCATTCATTTCAAGCATTTTTCTCACACCAGAAGGACGCAGTGAATAATGTGCACAGCAGCATACAGCTCTGCCACCATCAGCCCAAGAGCACGCTTGCCTGGGGCAAACTACCTGGAGAATCAGATGCTGATTTTCACCATCCAGGTCTGGATTGCCTCCTGGTGACCCGGCCAACATAGAAAAGTGGTTGGGGACCTCTGATCCAGGACTAGCCATGTAAACATTGCAGGCTTAGATGGAATAAATGGGCCCCATGAGTCAAAGCAGGGTGGTACGAGCTGTCGCTATACAACAGTAGCAATTACTCTCACATCAAGATACCAAGAGCAGGAACCTTGGCCAGCATAGCCTGAGGGACAGTAAGGAACTATTACATCTTTTTTATAAAAGATTGTATTGAAGTAATAGATAAAAAAGCAAAAAGGCAGTTGTAGCATGTGAAATATGAAGTATGAATTGACCCGCTCATTTTAATGGCATCTCTTACTCCCTTTCCTTGCGGTTAGAGACAGCCTCTATATTTTGAAAAGCCGTCCATGGCCAGCTTTTATAGGATACAGGAATGGTGGGAGCTGCTCTGTGGGGAAGGGGGAGGAAGTTAGACCAAGCGGGCTGCCGCTGACGTTGCTCTGTGCCCTTGAATACAGCACGTGCGTGCACGTGTACGCACATGTACACCCGTGCATCCAAAGCAGAGAGGAGCAGGCAGCTCTGTTGCTGGTGCTGACTCTTCCTCACAGCCTCACCACTGGGAAAGGACAACTCGGACGTGTGATCTTCGTGGCCACACCAGCCCACAGCAGGCTTGCTGCCAGGCTGCTTGGGACTGTGCCGCCAGCACACAGGGTATGCCAGCCATGCTGGCATGGCCCTGCTAAAGCTCTTCTACTCTGTATACAGAAGTATTTATAGGCAAGAGAAAACAGACTCTATAAGCCAGTGTTGATCTTCTGAGCTTTAGCAGTAAGCATTAGTAGAAAATGCAAACATCATATTTTCTACTAAGGTCTTTCAGTAGAAAAGTGATTCACCAGCATAATAAACAACATAATACTTCAAGAGGAAATAATTTTCTCCTTTAAGTCATAAATAATATACATAGTCATAGAATTCTTATAATTAGCTAATATTGCACCATTTTAAAAAATTTTTAAGATATTGTAAATTACCTTGTAAGTATGCAACCTTATGGAACTACCAGATATTTTATGATGTCTAATGGAATCAAGGCATGAAAACACAGAATAAAACTGACACAGAAGAAACTACCAAGTCATAAGAACTCAAATCACAGCAACACAGTTACATAGACTGACCTACAGCCTAAGTAGCCCAATGGATATAATCCATAAACAGTAAATAAAACTACAACTACATAAACTTATAAAAATAGTATGAAAAAAATCAAGTTATGAAAAAATGAAGTTATAAAAAAAAAAACAGTCAAACTTTGAGTCTTTGGCAGAGAGGAAATATCCTCCGCCAGGCTGGTATTCGCCTGGTATCTGGTCAGCCTAACACCTCCTGGGGTCAGCTTCACAAGAATAAGACTTTTCAGCCAAGAAGATCTGTAATTTCTTCTCTGTGTGTTCATTATGCAAAGTCTTTTTAATTACTCTTCCACTTTGAAACAGACTTTTTTGAGTTTTCCTATTTCTTCCAGCATGACAACTATTGTGTAGTGGGTCACTGTCAAGAACTCAAAGGACACATAGCTTTAATCAATACTGGGAATCGGTAATCAATGGATAAGTCTATACTGTATAGCAAGGAGCTCTGAAAGCACGAATGTAGGATGGCAGCAGAGGAACTCCTCAAAAGATGCATTACAGGAACAGGATGACACCAGGGTCCCAAGGTCACAAACACAAAGCACAAATTACCAATTAGTGGGCCCAAAAGGAATGTGACCTCAAAAGTTGGGAGGAACCCATTTTTAGGGCACAGCAAAAAATATAACATGAAATATCCTGCACAAGGTGACAGCGCAAACAAGTCAGCAAGGGGGTACAAAAGACAACAGTCATGGACCTTCAAGACCAGGATCAAAGGAAGAAGGGAGAAAGGAATTGCTCCAGAACCGTCTCCCTTGGTTAAGGACTCTACACATGATCAACAATGCTGCATATCTGCAGCAGTTCCTCTATCACCTCCAGCAGAGAAAGAGCTCTGCCGTTGGATTTCCCATTTGCCACATTCTGCAACTGCAGCTCAGCAGTCATCTCTATAGGGTTCTCTTTTACTACGTCATTGGGTAAAGGAAATCAGGATTTTAAGAGCAATCTGTGTGTGTGTGTGCATGTGCTTTCTGCTCCAGCTTTCCTCCATGACTTGGTGATGCTGCAGTGCTCAGATGCACAACTAGTCATTATGGATTCAAGGCAAGTCCTCGCTCCCTGTAAACATTTATACAATATAGAGCAAGTGAGACTGAGAATACTCAGTAGCTCAATGGTTAGGAAGATGAATGTTAGTGTCCCATGTTCAGTCCCTGCTCCAGAGACTAATGGGATACCAATGCAGAACAGGATTCATCTCATCCAAGTTTAGATATCTACATTACTATTACTCCTTCTAGGCTTTTTACAAAGGAGACCAATAGGCACCTTTAGAAAGAGATTTGTCCAACACCTTTAGGATGGAATTAATTGTCCTGCAGAAGCATCTAAATCTTTCCATTGACTGGAAAAAACGTGCAGGATTACTAGCTCCGAGTCATGTCGAATTCTCAATTTCTGAAGTCAGGATAGATAAATCCCTACTAAAATGTTCCCAGATGCCTTCAATTTCAGACATGTCCTGAGCATATCTATAGGATCAGGCTGCGTGAAGGAGATAAGCAGGGAAACCCTGAGGGTTCAGCCGGAGCTATTACTTATATTATCTGTGTGCAACATCTCCACTCAGGTGCCCACAGCTGACACAGGGACTCAGCCCCATGAGCCCTTAGGAGGTAGCTGAGCTGCAGCTCTGCCTATCTGGGGCAACCTAGAGGATTGCCACCGGCACTAACGAGGCAGGAAGGTGACCAGGCTCTTCTGAGAATCAGGACCTTCCTACCCAGGGAGTCCTGCTGAAACCAAAACTCCCAGTGTCTGTTATCGCCCTCCCTGCGCTGCCTGTGCGGCCACTGCATGCTGCTGCCCCAGAACACACCTGCAATGCTCAGAAAGTAACACAAAAGTGAACAACTGTGGATGTCATGGGTTTATAAGAACAAGTATTTCGCAGTGCATCTAACTAGCAGGTAATTACTAATGTGTTTGCAAAGGTGTCATGTTGGTAACTTGAAGTCTCTCTTTCTGAAGTTCACATTTGCATTGCAGACCCTATGTCCTCTTCCCAATGAGACGATGATGCTTTTCACCGTGATGTGCATTCAAGTGTCTAGAGACAGCATTTCAGGGTTTGGTATACAGCTGTTTGTTAGAGAAAAATGCGTGTTTCTAACAGACTGCGCACGTGGTTTCCCTCAGAGTGCAATTCCTGCATGGGTCAGCACAGGTCCTTTCTTTCAGGTGCTTCTGCCTAGAACCCATCAACGCATCTGTCCCTGACGCATAGTCCACCATCCCAACTCTAACTACCTCAGACTTGTTTGCCTTTCCTTTTTGCAGACCTCCTGAATGATTTGATTTGTTTGGTCTGCTTTTTTCCCCCAGTAAATTGTCTTTATGATTTTTTTTCTGTTTTGAAAGAATACGGGATATTTTAAAAATCTAAGCCCAGGTGTCTCAAAGAAATAGGAGCAGGTCCTTACAGAATATGGAGGAAATCAATACCTGGGTACTCCCTTCTTCCTTTGGGGACACAGAGGCAGAATTTTTTTCTACCTCATTGCACGTGTGGTATGATTGGTGAGGAACAGAAAATAAAGCAGAACTTTCCTGCCCAAACAGGGCACGGCAAAGAGGATCTATACATGCACACACACTCACACTCACAAAAGCACATCCCGACAGTCGCACAAGCAGCCCAGCTCAGTCAGAGTTTTGCCAGTAAATTCTGTGTAGGTATATTCATTTTGGCTTTCTTTCATGAAACCTGAATTTTGCATTTGACATTATTTTTCTTAGGTTAATCACGTACTTGTATTTATGTATATCAAATGACTATTCTATTCTCGAGAAAATAAAAGGTGACCCATATGAAAACAATGAAGTGAGAGTGTTTAGCGAGCACCGTCTGCACCATGCCTGAATCCCAAGATACCCTTTAACTTCCTCAGTTTTCTGAAGCACGGTTAGGGGATGGTTAACAGACAAAGCGATTAAAACTGTTATCCCCCCTGCACCGTACAGTGGCATTGGTAGAAGAGTAGGATATTACGGTCATGATATGCTGAGCACCATAGCTGAACTATGTTTGTCTATTCTGGAATTAACCCATCCGGGATTTTTCATATCATAAGAAAAAGGAGATTGTAGCACCACCAAGCAATGACTGTAGTTACAATACATTTGCACCGTTCACAGCTCAGTTTGACACTCTGTTGCTACTAAGTAGGTGACAAAAAGGGTACTGTACGAGTTGGGACACACCGGAGGTAATTTTTTATTTCTTACCTAGGTGATATCTTAATCAGTTGTGTTTGTAGCCTAGGGATTTTGAGAATGGGAATTCAAAAGGACTTTTTTTCCTAATCCCTTTTACCAACTACAGAATTTTTATTTCCTTTTAATATTTCCTCCAAGGAAGCAAAAACCCTTTGAATTAAACTAACGCTAGTTGTCTATTACTGGATAGCACAAAGAGAGACAGAGATTAAGGACTAACAATATTCTGAAACTAGCATGACCTCAAATTACAGAAGGTTAATAAATCACTTCAAATGTAAATCTCTGTCTGCTCTCACCTTGAGTTCTGAATACCTTTAATCAAGTAGCATAATAGAAATTTTGATGATCAAAGGATGTAACTGCTGGTGGAGTGAGACTACAAGTTGGAGAAACAGCTGGGACTTAAAGTTTGGGCTGTTCAACAAAAAAATGCTTTGGAAATTCAGTCTCTCAGGAACCTGTAAAACCTAACAAAGTGATGGAAAAGGTTTCAATATTTAACAAAAGACATTGTAAAGCTTGTAAAGCCCAGCATGGGTGATGCAGGTGGGAACTCAGAGGCACCAAGGAGGGGGGAAGGAAGAGACTTTGGGGTGAGTCACAAGTTCATGAGCACAACTGTGTAGGACGAGTTGTGGCAGCCTGTGTCCCAGCAGGGCTGCTCTGTAACGCTGTTCCCCGGGGAGAAGAACAGTTGACACCCCCAGAGTTCGGAGATCTGCATCCTGCAACACAAGCACATACGGTGTACAGTAAAGCCAAGACTCACAAACCTTAGAGAACCAATGATAAACGTGGGATTTCTGTCTTGCTAAGGAACCTGAGGGCAGCTGCAGCACCAGCATCCTAATGCCACCATCCTGCAGCAGCTCTTTGTGTAAGCTGAGGCAAAGGTCCAGCGTCGCTCATTCTGTGGTCTTCTTTGACATGAACACAAAATAGACTTGTATGCATCTGATTTTTTTTTTAATTACCTATGTACCAAAGATCTGCAAGTATAAACAAGCAGTGTTTATAAGCCTTCAGTCTGAAAATCTGGTAGGAGGAAGACATAAGGGCCAATTCAAGACAGAGAAGAAAATTTGGAGTGGCATTAACCTGCTTCACACACCTCCCTCCCCACATGGAAGTTGTACTGGGCTGCTAAACTTGAAGTGTTCATGTTTTTCTGAGCATGTTCTCGTTCATGTATTTGCTCTCTAGGCTCTTCCTAGTGGGGTGCAAGGCAGCATAAGGCTGTTACGGTTTTCTCCCTGTTTATTGATGTTACTGCTTACAGTCATAAAAACACCCTCATCTTAGAGACAAAATTTGTGGGTATGCCTCTCCCTCCACACTTAGGAAGCTTCTAAAGGGGCAAAAAAAATGTACCCTTACAAGAATAATAAGTTTTATAAAACTCTCAATCATATAAATCAGAGCAAACTCCCTATGAAATAAAAATGAAAGCTTGGCTCCACTGAAATCAAACATGAACCTCTGATTCCAGGGTGGACAGAATTTCATATAACACCTGGAAGACCAATCGGCTGTTATGCCCGGCTTATTACAGCACAGGGAGAAGCATCCCCAGCTGAGTACAGGGCTACTTGAGCACTTCAAGCCTTTTATGAGGAACATAAAGGCCAGAGACCTGGTACTGAGTCCCCTGCTTTGGCTCTCTCCAAAATGACAAGTAATTCTTACATACCATGGAAGATTTCAGCACATTCTGGAATGCAAATATCTAGATTTGCTCCATCCAAAGCGAAACACTCTCTGCAGGGGCGTTGAGTGCTGCAGCACCGCTCTGGCCTGCCACGGTGAAACCCGGACACCTCCAGGCAGGGCCACCGAGGTGGCTTGGTCGTGCATTGCCACGTTATCTCCAAAGCTGAGCTGGCCTGGGAATATGCATAACCACAGTCACACGGCACTATACCTCAGCTAAGAAGCGTGATGCACAGCAGCCATCTCTGATTATCAGTGTAACAAATGCAAGCTGGATCATCTGCAGTCCAAATAACCCATTCATAGAGAATCAAAAGCAGGCTTGCCAAGCTGCCTTTCCCTGCTGCTTCACGTCCCATAAGTAATATGAAAGACACTTTGGCCATGGTTTTGTTTATGTAGCATTTTCTGTTTGATATATAAACCAGAGCATACTAAATGCATATGCATGTGTATATTTGTATGCAGTTACACGTTTGAGCCGATTTCTTTCAGCGGTCTGCACTGATAAATTATATCTATTGCTGGTCCTTCAGGTTCCTTCTGTTTTTCAGCAGAGGACCTGGGAAGTCAGCTCAAGGGGAAGGACTGCTGCTCTTTAAACACTGCTCTCCCCTCTTCAAGAAATGCAGGTCTCAGGAGGAGGCAGAGCCTGGCTTGCAGGGGATGAGTAATTGCCTTCTGGAAGCAGGCTGCAGCACTCAGCATAGCTGTGCCTTCAAAATGTAGTATTCAGTCCCCATCTGCAGGCAGGATGGAGCAGAGCAGCTCAGCACCCCAGCTGGGCTGGGGGACACTGGGCTGAGCTGGGCCTGGAGCTGGGGGGCACTGGGCTGAGCAGTGCCTCCTGCAGCCTGCAGTGCAGGTTGAAGAACAGCCCTGCTGTGCAAATCATGGCAGTGATCTGCAGATAAAATCTCACCTACCATCCATCGCTTAATCACCTACCAGCCAACGCTTTAAGGGTCTGGTCTCCTTACGTGGCTGTAAATGGGCAGTTGTTCTGCAGTTCTGCCAGAGAGTCAGGCTAGGGGATAAGTACAGGTTTGCAATATGCATACGCACCTATTTTGGTAAAATCACAGAAAGTACTAATTTTAAAATTGAGGAGGAAAAAGCTATACACAGATACATATCACATCTGTGCACATGGGGCAGAGCAGGCGCACGGGTGGCAGTGCGTAACACACTGGGGCAGCAGCAGGGATGCAGAGAAGAGCAGTGCAAAGCCCTGCAGAAACTGGGGGACAGCATCAAGTGCTCAGGCTGGCCCCTTGCTCCAGTGACCCAAAGCACCCCCTAAACCACAGCAGCTTCCCAAGTCTCACACCAGATTTGAATTTCATGACAGCTGAAAGAAGAAAGCGAACTACCTGCTCAGACAGCAACATACGTATCAACTGCATGAGCAAAACCAGATGGATTCCCAGATTTCCAGCTCAAGGAAAGGGCTCTTCACATAAAGAATTTGGGGAGAGGGGTGCACACAGTCGAGCTGCGAGCTCCATAGCACCTGTACGATGGCTCACTGCTCCCTCTAACACAAATAACCACCAAGATCCTGCCTATAACAAAAATTTTGTCTGCTTCATAAATTGGTGCCCAAACCCTAAGGCAGTAAAATCTTAAAGGCAAATTTTCCTTGCTCCCTACTTTGGAAAGCAGTGATTGAGAGCAAGGTTTTTAGCTTCAGCCCAAGGCGAAAGGAAATTACAACTCAATCAGTACTTTCAGGTAAGAGAATATTCCCTTTAGCTGAGGAAGCACGAAGAATCCAGAGGTTTTGATTAAAGTCCACCTTCCAGCCCTTCCTCATGTTAGGAGGTTTCACCGTTATCTAAGCACTCTCCTTCGCCTGCTGACCGACAGCTTGCTAATATATGCAATATTATTCAAACTTGTCAAAAGTCATTTAAAATCCCATCAACATCAGCAAACTGAAAAGGGGAATATTAACCCATAATTCCAGCTAGTCAAGAACTGCACTTTCACTAGTTTCTAATGAAAATTACTCTGTAATAAGTTTGTCTTCAGTTTTTGTTGTGACACAGTCCTTTAATTAATACATTCTTACAGCCAAAGTAATGAGTTTTCTCTATCATACCTGTCTGATAATATATCTTCTAAGAAAAATGAGATTAATCATTATTTTAAAACATTGGGTTCATGATTTTTTTAAATTCATTTATGATATCTGCACAGATAAATCAAAAAAAAACCAGTTTCCATCACCCTCCCAGAATGGGATTAATTTACTGTAACGAAAATGGATGGGAGCATCAGAAGTGCTCGCTCCAAATATGCTCGCAGTGACTAATACCATGAATATGAAAAGCTATCTTAACCAATTCTAAGTTGCAGATGGATCTTGGCGGAAAGGAAGCCAGAGGAAATGAATGTAATCACTGCAAAATATGTAAAAATGACAGAGAGAGGAAAGTCTAGACAATGTGAGATGATTGCCATGCTCTCCAGCTTGGAACGCAAAGCTCGCCTTCTGATTGTTCTGGGGTTTAATCTGCTGAAAACGCATCGCTCTTCGAACCCATATGGGCAAGTAATTTGCCATATGTTTTAGTACATAGCACGAGTACCCGGAGATGTACTACTGCTAACGCTACAAATAGAAAAAAGCAAGAAATGCCGCCCGTGTCTCTCTGATACATTAAGAAGAGGGTGGAGCGTTCCAGGGTTGTTTTTAAAATAAATACCAGCCCTCTACATGGTATCTTCTCCTTCTCCATGCTCGTAGCCATGTGAGTTCTCCCTGACTCCCAGAGCCCTGGGACTACGGAAAGAGATCGGGGGGGTTGGATTAATGGCTAGTTGAATATGAGTCAACAGTGGCAGCCAAAAGGGCCAGTCGTGTCCTGGGGTGCATCAAGCACAGCATAGCTAGCTGGTTGAGGGAGGTGATTGTCCCACTCTACACTGCACTGGTGTGACCCCACCTTGAGTATTGTGTGCAGTTTTGGGCGCCTCAATATAAGAAGGACATCAAACTATTAGAGTGTGTCCAGAGGAGGGCGACCAGGATGGTGAAAGGCCTCGAGGGCAAGACTTATGAGGAGGAGCTGAGGTCACTTGGTCTGTTCAGCTTGGAGAAGAGAAGGCTGAGGGGGTGACCTCATCGCAGTCTACAACTTCCTCAAGGGGGGCAGCGGAGGGGAAGGTGCTGATCTCTCACTCTCTGGTGACTAGTCATAGGACATGAGGAAATGGAATGAAGCTGCGTCAGGGGAGGTCAAGTACTGTGTGCAGTTTTGGGCGCCTCATTATAAGAAGGACATCTAACTATTAGAGTGTGTCCAGAGGAGGGCGACCAGGATGGTGAAAGGCCTCGAGGGCAAGACTTATGAGGAGGAGCTGAGGTCACTTGGTCTGTTCAGCTTGGAGAAGAGAAGGCTGAGGGGGTGACCTCATCGCAGTCTACAACTTCCTCAAGGGGGGCAGCGGAGGGGAAGGTGCTGATCTCTCACTCTCTGGTGACTAGTCATAGGACATGAGGAAATGGAATGAAGCTGCGTCAGGGGAGGTTCAGATTGGACATTAGGAAAAGGTTCTTCACTGAGAGGGTGGTCGGTCACTGGAACAGGCTCCCCAGGGAAGCGGTAATAGCACGAAGCCTGTCAGAGTTCAAGGAGCATCTGGATGATGCTTTTAGTCATATGGTTCCATTTTAGGTTGTCCTGTGAGAAGCAGTGAGTTGGACTCGATGATCCTTATGGGTCCCTTCCAACTTGAGATATTCTATGATTTCCCACCATCCAGGTCCAGGAGTGTACCACAGCCACCTCAACCTTGCATGGAGAAAAGACCCAGGGACAGATGTCCCCCTCTCCTCCCACCCCCTGTGAAACACTAGAAGAAATCCTGGGCACCAGGACTTGAAGGAAACCACCTGTGCTCCATTCAGCTTGACATCTTTCCTCTCCTACTCCTCTGCCTCCCTACACCACGCAGAGGTTACATGCAATATGGGCAAAACTGTGCTTTTGTGCAACCTTACTCCCAGTTTCTATCATTATTCTAAACAACATCAACTTTCCATGTACTCAACCTTGAACTAATGAGGCAATGCCATCTTTCTGTAGGGAAAACGTGTTCTCCTCGAGATCCTAGCTGGTAATTCTTGGTCTTGTCCTAAGTCTTTCTTCTCCCCCCTTGCACCCAGCACATGCTGCTCTCCTTCCCCATGTCTCAGCGACCCATTTGTCTGCTCCTCCCAACCACATCACAATTCCTCTCTCTTTTCTCCCAAGTTCATTCACACATGAACAAGACATCATAAAACCAACATCTCCTGCAAATCTTAAAAGAAACTGTCAGATGATGATGGCTAATTCAAAGGAGGGTGTGGAATCTCAAAATTTCTAATTATATTGAAAAAATCCTCACATTATTGAGTGGAGCATCTAAATGGCCTGTACAACCTCATACACTTACCGCTGTTAAGTTTGGCTGATACACCATTCACCTGAACAGTTGTCAAACCTCAGGGCATCCTGGTTTAAATCAGTCTGTGGATGCTTGCACACAGGGTATCTTTGGTCTTTTGAGTTCGATTATATTGATGTTTGTTAAAACTATTTGCAAAATCATAGCCACTAAAGTTTTGGGACACTAACAGTGTTTGGATGTAGTCAAACATTCAGTAATTTACTGCTTAAATCTAACTGACATCTTAAGCCAAAAAGGCAGGACTTCAACACACTTTCAAGTGAAAATTTTCTGTAAACACTCCACCTGATAAATACTAAGATTTTTCCCTCTGCCATGTCAACTGAAAATAGTAGTATCACAGGCATGTTAACCAGATAATCCTGCTGCTGGTATGAAACAAAGTGCATTAGTACAGCACAGGACAATCCTAAAGAATAAGAACAAATGGTGCTCCCAGGTGATAATTCCGTAGAGTCTGCACAACCTCGGAACGCCCTGCGCACAGCCAGCGGCAGCCCCAGCCAGAGGAGTGTGCTGTCTGGGCTTACACTTACAACTATATCCCAAAGGCTCTGGAAATGTTTTCTCAAATAATAATTGCATTTGATAAGGAGCATCACAGGGAATTAACAGTTGATCTTTGTTGGGTTTTATCCCTTGGTTTACTTTGTATTCTGATACAATTAAAGTCTTTGCATTTTTAGAAAGTAGATCTGTGTATGCAAGGAAATCTTCTGTGGCTGAAATAGGCAATTTGTACCCATTGCTCCTTGTCTTCTTCATGTGGATCCTTGTGAAGAGAAAGCCTCCATCCTCTTTGTAGCCACCCTTTAAGTACTGGAATATGGTGATGAGGTCCTCCTGAGCCTTCTCTTCTCCTGGGAGAAGAGACCTAACTCCTTCAATCTTTCCTCATAGGGCAGGTTCAGATAGTGGTTTGATCATCTTCTCGGCCCTCCTTTGGATCCTCTCCAGTCTGTCCACATCTAAGGTCAGTAGAAATTTTTTAATGTTCAATACCACAACCACTATCCAACCTATCTAATCTACATCATTTTCTTGTACTGCAATGACAGCTATTAGTTTTGTAGAGCTGGGCTGGTATCTTGATGAGTAGAAGTTACAGCTGTTGTTAGAAGGAGCTACTTCAAAAGATCAGATCTGGAGAAAGGAGCATTGTGGTCCTCAGTATATTCCCCACCTGCAATCTCCAGGTGTTAAATCTGCATTATCAGTAGTAACTTCAACAAGGCATCAACCTTATCTGTGAAACTAGATTTTTAAATTTTTTTTTTTTACAACTGGGTCTTGGGGGTTTTTTAACATTATTTTCAAGCATTAATAATCTTTTTTGCCTTATATTTCAAGAAAGGTTACTGGCCCAGTTAAGAGAATTTGAAAGAAACAAAATAGCTCTGAGGCCCCCAACATAAGGACATGGACCCGCTGGAGCGAGTCCAGAGAAGGGCCACAAAGATGACCAGAGGGCTGGAGCAACTCTCCCCGAAGAAAGAGGCTCCGAGGAGACCTTCTAGCAGCCTTCCAGTACCTGAAGGGAGCCTACAAGAAAGCTGGAGAGGGACTTTTTACAAGGGCATGTAGTGATAGGCCAAGGGGGAATGGCTTTAAACTGAAAGAGGGTAGATTTAGACTAGATATAAGGAAGAAATTCTTCACTAAGAGGTGGTGAGGTACTGGAACAGGTTGCCCAGAGAAGTTGTGGATGACCCATCCCTGGAAGTGTTCAAAGCCAGGTCGGATGGGGCTTTGAGCAACCTGATCTAGTGGAAGGTGTCCCTGCCCATGGCAGGGGGGTTGGAACTAGATGATCTTTAAGGTCCCTTCCAAAGCAAACCAATCTATTGTTCTATGATAAAGGTAGTGACAAAACCTGCTACACTAGTCCCAGTAGTGCATCCTTTGGCTGTGCATTATTAAGCTAACACAAAGAACATTTTGAGGAATACCATTATGCTGCTGCATAGAGAAAAATGTTTCTGATTAGCATGTACTCAATATGCTTGGAAAATTAGTTCTCCTTCAGAGAGTTCCAGCAACAAGTGAAACATCTGTTGCTTCCTCCAAGTTATAACAATTATTTCACAATTTTTCTTTTGCATACTTTGAATTTCTATTTTTTTATTTTTATCTAGAAAGCAGGATTTGTGGTGCAATTGAAATGCACAATGTGCCCATGTGCGTGGGAAAGAAGAATAGGAAATAATGGCGGTCTCTAACTGCGGTGTTATGTCACCTCAAATTGTTGGCCATCTACATTATTTGCATTCACTGTATTAATTCCACTCTATACAGAATGGGAATTAATCCCATTTCAATAGCTTCAGTGGCTCCTATTTATTCCAAGGCTGATGCCAGTGATCGCTATTGTGTGTAGCTACACAATACGCTTTCTGCAGCCAAAAAGCCAGCTTCAAGTTTCTACCCCCTTACCACAGTACATTGCTTGTGCAGCTGGATCAGCACCAATGCTCCTGGTATAAACACTACTGAAATAAATCATGTTAAAAGAAGACCACAACTGGGTTGGAGTAGCAAACAGCATAGCAGCAAAAATGTGCAGCTGCACTCAGGAGAGGAAGGAATTGCTTAAACCAGCTTCACAAGCGGTGAAAACAAGTTGTAGCACAAACTAGCAAGAGCTGCAAACAGTCAGACCCCACGACAGCACAGAAGTCGGAAAACCGAACAGAGACCTTGTCCCATGGTAACATTCGCATTCATAAGACTAGGGATAGGTTCACCTCATTATATCCAGTGCTGGTTACCTGCTATCAAGAGCTATTACTTTAAAAGGCGATGAACAAAGGAGAGGTGAGAAATGCAGGTTAAATGTTGTACTTCGCTCTTCCTGCTGTAACAATAACAGCACAAGCGCCGGGGGCCGCCGCCTGTTAGGGAAACAGGGCTCCAGCGTCAGCCTCCGGTTGTCATCATACAGTTATTTCTGCCATCCACACAGGCCAGATGAATAAATAACTTACCAAATACACTTAGAAGCAGTCTAACTTCATAGCATGGGTTTACAAAAGACTGGAACCAGGACTCCTTGCTGGAGGACAGGGATAAAATGTCAGTGGTTCCCCCTCTACAAGCTGGAGTTTTTTTGTAGTATTTTATCCGCCCTGCAAACATCGTTTGGCCAGTCAGTGAAGGCCTGCTAGGAGTATCTTTGACTCAGCTGCAAAACTGCAGCCCGAAGATAACATAGGAGACATATGGAAAGCCTTGACTCTGTTACCTCTACTCCTTTTGAGCACAGAGTACCCTTGATTCCAGCTGCCGGCAGGACACACATCGCAGTGTCTGCTCTGCACAGAGGATCTTTGCCAACCAGGGAGGGCTCTGTGTTTCTGGATAGGCTTTAGAGCTCGATGGCATCACATCTTTACATCTGGCAGCAGCGTTGCCATAAGGGATTTTCAATGTAACAGGTGAAGAAGGAAAGCAGCATTAACCCTACAACTCCCTGCAACCAACAGGAGCAGCGTTTCCCCATGAGCAAGTCAAGTTTAATGCTGATCTTACCCAGCCTTCAAGTTACTCGTTTTAGTAATAAAGAAACAGATCTCTTCAGGTACACCTGCATGTTATTCTGGTGCTGGCTGTGACTATTTTCGGTGCTGTTGCTATGCGTGCACTGTGCTGTCTCCAGGCTGTGGAGCAGCGAGCCATACAGGTGGGCAGTTCACCAGCCGGAGTACCGCAGCTCAGGGGGAGACTTTCTGAGCGCTGGTGCAGGATTATGGAATTTGCATTTGGAAATCTTTATTTCTAAGAGCAAACCAATAAAATAAAATTAAAAAAAAAGAAGAAAAAAAGGTCTTCCTTTCCAGTGGCAGCTGAACCAATTACACAGCTGCGAATGCTGAAGGCTTCACTGTGGAACAAAACAGCAAAGTAGGATTAATCTGCCCTAATTTAGGTGGCTAAAAGTTTCACATCTGATTCTAAATTATCCACACTATTTTCCTTTTGCACTCGAGAGAGAAATACCCCAGAGGATCACTAAAATTAGTGTCAAAGATCAGCTGAATGAATCCCCCTCTGAAGGTAAATGTGTGTTTCTAGTGACTGCAAAGGCAGCCTTGGGTAATTCAGCATCTAACTTTTAGATGTCTGAAACTCAGGTCAATGAACCCTATGGAAAGTGTATGACCACGGCCACAGGTATGGTGAGCAGGGCGTGCAGAGCTGTTGGAGAGTGACCTTTCATCAGGGTCAAACCCTTATCCCGAGGCTGGTTTAGTTGTCTTTGATCCCAATCATCACTATTGTAGAGATGGTTTAATGAAATACTAGAGCGCTCCTTGATACGCCAAAGTAAAACAACTATTTCACCAAAACTCACTGGTTTAGTGCCATCTACCACTTACATTCCATTTGTTTAACTGTATTTTTCAATTAGCCAAGTAATTCACCTCCCATCCACTCACATGCATGAGATAGAGCAAAAGCAAAAGATTTCATTTAATTTACAACTACATATCTAGAGACTCAGGCTTGGATCATGGTATTGTCAGGAGGCAGCCACCTAATCCCTGATAAATTTCATTACCAATAAGACCATGCTCAAGGGGCAGGAGCTGTTTGTAAGGGCGGGCTAGAAGTGAAAAGTCGGGTGGGTGTTTAAGAATGCAAGTGTGCCTAAACATAAAGTACTGTCATTTTTAAACATAAAGACTGAAGCAATAAATGAAATTAAATGAGTAACAAATGCAGTAATTTTGGAAGCGTGTCCCTAAACTGCATGTGCTTTCTTTTGCTTGAATTTATTAATCAAACATAGGGGAAAAAAAAAAGTTAAAAGCATAAATCTTTCTGTGGCATGACCTTATTTCTTACTCCAGATAATAAACCTATACAAACTTGTACTGGAAAAATTGAATCTGACCAGCAATCAGCACTGTTATTTTATCACAGGTGCTTGCGTCCATACTGAAGGTTGTAGCGTCATCTCTCAAGAGCTAGAAAGGAAAAGAAAATCTCTCTTGATTTCTCTCTCTGGAGAATCCTATTACTGATAGCAGGAGACGTGGCATTGCTTACAGCCCAGAGAATTGACTTTTTATCATGAAACCCAGTCTGCAGCAATTTCAGATTTCTGAAATTTTGTTTAAAGATGGCAAGTGTCAGCTCAAGCGTAAAATGATTAAAGATGGAAAAGAATAGGGAAGGAAAAGGTAAAAATATAAATTTTTAAAATTGATTTTATATTATTTCATAATAACGCTTTGGGAGAGTTATTTTTAACACGTTGAGGTTACATATTGACTCTCCAACATTTAATCTAAACTAACTCGATATGGATATTTACACTTGCATAATTAAGACATTCCATAAGGACGTGTACCAAAGGTAATGGTGAGAAGTTCTCAAATTACAAACTCACTCATACTGGCATCCTGACGGTTAATGCAGCCGGCATCAGCCAAATGGTTTTCTTTGCCCTTTCCCATTTATTCCTATTGCCACACTGCAAACTTTCCCTGGTGAAACCAAGATGGGACTTAGATTCTGGCCTGAGCTTTTACATTAATATACAACAATTAAAATCCATGGTCTTACAGACCTGCTTAGATAAAACTCTGTCGCATCCTTGGTATAACAGCACTAAAGCAAGACCTTCTGACACCTTGTTGCCAGAAAGCCCTATCTGCCTTAAACCTGCTATAATATCAGCTGAAGTGCAGAACAACTGGCAAAGTGTCCAGGCTGCTGTGGTGGTAGCAGTGTGCTCCACCACTGGCCCCAAGCAGAGCTCTCTGCAAGGGGCTGGCCTCAGGCAGGAGAAGCAGATCCAGCTACTGATACAGCCAGAAGATGGTTGACAACTTTTCCTTCACATGGAACATCCCCTATACCAAACGTCCAATATTAAGCAATAGCCTACAGCATCCTCGAGACTACCGTAGTTGCTCATATCTATTAAAGCCCATGGGGTACAGTATTCGTGAGGATCAAAATGACCGAAAAGGACAAACACTTGGTGGCAGTAGCTGCCCAGCTTTGAGACTGGTTGCAGGACATGGGGATCTTCCACATTTAGAACCGATCTCTCCACATGATTTAGCCTCCCCAAGATGACTTGGGTAAGCCACAGTATCTACAGCCACAGGTCAACAACAGTCTTCAGCCTGCAAGATGACCATCTTGCATCCACAGCAAGACCAAGTGACAAGGGATCAGACTCACAGCTGCAGCCGCCTCAGTGATTTCTGTAGTTGTCTGTTATTATCACTGAACTGTCCATTGCCATCCACTGCAAGTTCTGTCTCAATCCTAATCAAGGGAACTAGAAGCACACTATGGGGAAGATCTTGGAGTCCCTAATAGAGAAGGCTTCACAAGAAGGCCCTTCCCAAGGCTGCCTGTATGTCTAGAGAACATGCACGACATGCCAGATTCAAGGTTAGCAGTGACTGACTGCTAGAGGCAGTAAGGAGGAAATCTCTCTCTGCCAAGCCCCAGGCAATGCTGGGCTCATGGTTTATATTTAATAACGCGAATATCCAACTCTGACAGTAGAATTGTCACCAGAAGTGGGTCAGGGTGCAGTAGGTCCAGATATCAGAGGAATCACACTCCTTTCCTTTCCCGAGTTATCCTTATCACAAACTGCCCATGGCAGCCTTGGACATTTCCCCCTTACCAGAATTGTTTGGTTCGTGTCACCAGTGGGCTCTAACTGCTCAATTAGCAAGGCAAGAGGCAAAATGAGCAGATAAAATGAGCAGAGCTGACAGGTATTACCGCAAACACCTCTATCAGCCAAGTCATGAATATTGGCAGTACAGGTATCTTCCAGATGTTTTGCAGCACTCTTTTTGACTCCTGGGCCAGACACTCCCCAAGGCCCAGCAGAATTGCAAAAATCACCCCTTGGCTGAAGGCACCTCATACAGGAACTTCAGAGAACATCTCCAGGCTCCATCCATCACAGATGATAGAAAGATGGTGATTTTCAGGAAAAGAAAGTGTCAGCAAAGCAGGATCCTAACAGCCCAGCAAGGACTGATTAGTTTTCCTAAGTCTGACAAGGTAAGAAGGCAGCAGTTAAGAGGAAAGCCACAGTACAAGTGAAGACTGTTGGTTGGTTTTTGGTTTTGTTTTTTAAAACAAAAAAACCATGGGCACCTTCTCAAGATGCTACCTCTGCTACCTTGCAAGTAATGACATTGGAAGAAAAGACGACTGCTTTCCCCACACAGTTTGTCGGTTGCTATTTATGACTAAGAGGTTTGCTTCCCCACCCCCTGTACCAATACAGATATATTTTGTGTGGTCATGCAATAAAAACGAGATTGCTGTATGGACTAAGAAAAAAGCATCATGCACTTCTCCTCCTCCAAAGTTCTCTCTTGCATTGCAGCAAATTCACTACTGAGAAACTGGTAACAAAAGTCTACCTCAGGAGGCAGCAGTGGCTATACCAGCAGTACCAACAGCCTTTTTCCTCCTTTTCCCTACAACAGACAAGTTGGATGCCTTTGAAGTATCCAGTAAAGACAGCAGCAGCAGCAGCCCACTATCACCATCTGTAGAAAACAGAGAAATAAGTCTCCCTACTGTATACTGCTGGATGCCAAAGATGGATCTTTGAAATTTGAACCAGTAATATTCTTAAGCATTACCCGGAATGAAATGCGCTCGCAATCCAGAGAAGCTTTTGGAAGTTACTAAATTTGGTATCTACCAAAGGGTTTTAAAGGTCCCATCCATAGAAGGTAACATGAAGGACTAAACAGGCTATTAAAGTACCTTTCTGCATTTCATCTGTACTTTGTTTTAACTTATGCTGTTCTATTCTGGCATATACCAGGCTGAGGTAACATTGTAACTTTGCAAGAAAGGGGTTGTAAAATTATTTTTTTCTTTTTGCAATACACACTGGGCGGCTCACTGGAGCCTACCAGAGACAGTAGGTTTACAAATAGGTTTGCAATCGTATATTAAGCAAGCAGCACACAGATAAAGCCTCTTAAAACTCACTTCTGTAGTTTCCTGAAAGGTCTTGCATCCCTTCAGATTCCAAATGTGGCACTCAGGAGGATACATGTAAATTTAGCTCCATGCTATGAGCTGTAGAAATACAACTCTCTCTTTAGGAGGTACCAGGATTTCCCAATCATAACAACCAGTGTAAGACAGAGGACATAATCAGCGTATGCTGAATTCATGCCTGAACACCGACAGCTGCTTAGATTCCACGTAGGATTTTCTATTGGATGGGAGGGTTTTAAGAAGGTCAGGATTGATAGAAATGGGACACGATCTGAAGCAAGACAGTAAGCAACAATGCATCGGTCAGATCCTATCATCTTCAGCTCCATCACTATTTTGGACAGTACTTAGACATAGATGGGGTCTGGACTAAGGAAACTTGCACTATGTGTAACATCTTCTGGCAACATCTAAGAACTCTGGCACACTAAGGTGTCACCTAGAGATGGATGTTGAAAAAAATGGCTCTCAGAAGATGTTAGTTTCTCAATGTATGCAGTGTCTTTCATGACCATCAAAAGAAATTTTATATTGTAAATAGCCCACATTTGGAGTAAGTTTAGAAAGTGAGCAAATGAACACAAGCGTGGAGTGTAACCTACTGCCCAGCAATCAGTGGTCATGGGGATACCACTAGTAGAACATGTTTAAAGCCCAAAGACTAAGCTTTGGAAAAGCCAAAGTTAAGCTAATAAAAATGGGTGTCTGAGAGCTGTTAATAGAACAGCTTTCTGTCAGAAAATATTTCACTGATCAGTAAACAAATAGATAAAATACACAAGTTACCACACGCTAATCCTCTCCACATATTCCATAACATGTTATTGAAACATTTCACTTTGATTTCAAGTACTTCAGTTTGCTTGTATTTTGATTTTTACATGGAAGTATATATTGTGACATAACAAAACAGTCAAAATGGTGATTGAAATTAATCCCTTAAGTCCTGGTGAAATAGGACTGAATTCTGTTTCAATATTTTTCAAATAGAAACAGTTATGTGGAAGCTGCATGTCCAGTAGTCTTAATAAAATTAAACTACTTTGCATAACTAAAAGTGTCTGAAAGTTTGTGTTCTTGCAAAACAGTGCTATTTTGACAACCATCACTTGCATTCCATGTGCAGGATTTCTCTCCCAAATATGCTTTAATTTAAATAGAATATATGGATTTAAATCAAAACAGGCAGACTCAGAAATATGCCTGAACACCGACAGCTGCTTAGATTCCACGTAGGATTTTCTATTGGATGGGAGGGTTTTAAGAAGGTCAGGATTGATAGAAATGGGACACGATCTGAAGCAAGACAGTAAGCAACAATGCATCGGTCAGATCCTATCATCTTCAGCTCCATCACTATTTTGGACAGTACTTAGACATAGATGGGGTCTGGACTAAGGAAACTTGCACTATGTGTAACATCTTCTGGCAACATCTAAGAACTCTGGCACACTAAGGTGTCACCTAGAGATGGATGTTGAAAAAAATGGCTCTCAGAAGATGTTAGTTTCTCAATGTATGCAGTGTCTTTCATGACCATCAAAAGAAATTTTATATTGTAAATAGCCCACATTTGGAGTAAGTTTAGAAAGTGAGCAAATGAACACAAGCGTGGAGTGTAACCTACTGCCCAGCAATCAGTGGTCATGGGGATACCACTAGTAGAACATGTTTAAAGCCCAAAGACTAAGCTTTGGAAAAGCCAAAGTTAAGCTAATAAAAATGGGTGTCTGAGAGCTGTTAATAGAACAGCTTTCTGTCAGAAAATATTTCACTGATCAGTAAACAAATAGATAAAATACACAAGTTACCACACGCTAATCCTCTCCACATATTCCATAACATGTTATTGAAACATTTCACTTTGATTTCAAGTACTTCAGTTTGCTTGTATTTTGATTTTTACATGGAAGTATATATTGTGACATAACAAAACAGTCAAAATGGTGATTGAAATTAATCCCTTAAGTCCTGGTGAAATAGGACTGAATTCTGTTTCAATATTTTTCAAATAGAAACAGTTATGTGGAAGCTGCATGTCCAGTAGTCTTAATAAAATTAAACTACTTTGCATAACTAAAAGTGTCTGAAAGTTTGTGTTCTCGCAATAAAGTGCTATTTTGACAACCATCATTTGCATTCCATGTGCAGGATCTCTCTCCCAAATATGCTTTAATTTAAATAGAATATATGGATTTAAATCAAAACAGGCAGACTCAGAAATATGCTGGATATTCCTAAAAGATATAGCTCACCGCATCGTTTTTTTTTCTTTTTTACCATCAACCATAGAAAGCTTTATTCCAAGCCTGATCACACTTTCAGTTACAAAACATGTGGCAAAAAATAACAGTTAACACGCAAGATCTGCCATATTTCTACTTGCCTCTATTCTCATACTGGATTTTCCATATTGAGGGATGGAGAATAAACCACTCCCATTTTTAACATAAAGAATATACCTAATGGTAGCAAAGAAAGGTTTTTATTATTTTTAATTTCATTTCACAAATCTTTTACTCTCCCCAAGCCGCCATTTGTTAGTGCAACAATCCAGCACAGTGCTAGTTGCTGAGGTATACATGGTTAAACTAATTTCACCTTCAACCGACACCGCAATGTTTTCCCTCCCTCCCTTTTTTTTTTTAAAGGTAATGAAAGCCGTATATTCACCGTTTCATTTCTAAAAAAATAATTCCATTCTAGAGTAAAATGTTTGTGTAATAGCGATAGGCTGTAAAAAGCAATAGCCTTATCTTTTATCACCCACAGAACTCCTGCTGTATTTTTCTTAAAATATATTTTGTGCAAAATTAAGTTCTGTGTAGGTCTGTACCATAATTTGGAAAAAACTGTGTATAAAATGTACTTAATTTTTAAAAACAATCCCAACATCAAACAACAGAGAAAGAAGAAACAGATCAGATGCAGCTGAAGTTTTCACATGAGAAACTAAATATAGTATGTTCTTAAAGCTCCAGTAATACATTCTTTCAAAAACCAGAATGCACTTTGGTCATTATTAAACATTAGTACAGAGGCAAATAAAATACAATATGCTTGTTTGTGTTGCTTTATATATAAAAATATTTTTATACCACATAAGTTTAAGATACATTACTTCAAATCTTTCAAGATTCTGACGATTGCAAACATAATGCAACGTCCAGACGCTTGCACCTAATTACTTGTCATTTTTCAACATGAGGCCACTATTTTAGAAACATAAAATGTAAGAATACTTGTGCCTGGTGATATTAATCCTCCCAAAATAATTTGCAGATGGAAAGTTTGTTCCAAATAACTTAATTCTACATGGGTGAACACCTATTTTTGTCACACTGAAGAACCACGAGTCAAAATGACTGGTCCATGTGGGAGGCAGGGATGGAAGGCAGAGGGAGAGGTGGGAAACCCAAGGCTGGGAAACCCCAGCCGGGAAAGCGCTAGGGAATGACCCCTGCTGGGGAGGGACGGGAGGAAAGGAGGTTATTTGAAGACACAAATCTGCCGAATGCCAGGCTTCATGAGTTCTGCTGTTCACCAGAGGAACTTGTTTTCTGTGTTTAACTGTTCTTAAACTCCAATGTGGTATGAATGGTATATACTATAGTGTACAAGAGGAGAGCATTTCTCTATCTTATGCTCAGTCACTCATAGCATTCCTTTCACCGCTAAATCTTTCGCTTGTTTAAATATTCAACTTCGACATATAATATATACTGCTCCATAGTTCACCATAATATATTCCAATTAATATACATTTATATGTATATATATAGTTTCTCATTAAAAGTAACAAAAAGTGCACATATTGAGCATGCACAGTCAGAGCTGCGCAGAACAGCCCAGTATTTCAAATAAATACAGTATTTAATTTTATCAAAATATCATACAGCATGGTAACCATTTACAATTATTGCTCTAATAAAAGTGTTATCAAAGAGCACTTGTTGACCTGTTATATAATACCTTATGAATATCCCAGGATATTTAAACTGCAGCTTATATGAGTTTAGATCCTGGAATTACTCAAAATATTAAAAATTCCCACTTGCTTCTAATAGGAATATAAAATATTTCTGCTACCTGTCATACTGTATTGTCAGTACTTTTTGTATATGTCTCACTTTTCTATTGCAACCAAACATCTATTGATGTTATGTTGTTCTCATAAATGATTGGTGCAAATGAAATGTTCTAAGCAATTTTACCACACTATAAAAGAATCAAATTACTTCCATATAGCGTTACTGTAACTAAAAATGTTCAGCATTGGCTTCAGTTTTAACAACAGATATAGTAATTTAGTGTAATCAACTTCCAGGATTTCAAGTTCTCATACACATAGTTTTTGATGTTATGTTGTTCTCATAAATGATTGGTGCAAATGAAATGTTCTAAGCAATTTTACCACACTATAAAAGAATCAAATTACTTCCATATAGCGTTACTGTAACTAAAAATGTTCAGCATTGGCTTCAGTTTTAACAACAGATATAGTAATTTAGTGTAATCAACTTCCAGGATTTCAAGTTCTCATACACATAGTTTTTGACCCTCCCCAAATCTGACCCTTTCCAAAACTAAACAAGTAAGTTTGAAAATAAAATATAAATGTCACTAAAATGAATTAGTACAGAGGCAAATAAAATACAAAATGCTTGTTTGTGTTGCTTTATATATAAAAATATTTTTATACCACATAAGTTTAAGATACATTACTTCAAATCTTTCAAGATTCTGACGATTGCAAACATAATGCAACGTCCAGACGCTTGCACCTAATTACTTGTCATTTTTCAACATGAGGCCACTATTTTAGAAACATAAAATGTAAGAATACTTGTGCCTGGTGATATTAATCCTCCCAAAATAATTTGCAGATGGAAAGTTTGTTCCAAATAACTTAATTCTACATGGGTGAACACCTATTTTTGTCACACTGAAGAACCACGAGTCAAAATGACTGGTCCATGTGGGAGGCAGGGATGGAAGGCAGAGGGAGAGGTGGGAAACCCAAGGCTGGGAAACCCCAGCCGGGAAAGCGCTAGGGAATGACCCCTGCTGGGGAGGGACGGGAGGAAAGGAGGTTATTTGAAGACACAAATCTGCCGAATGCCAGGCTTCATGAGTTCTGCTGTTCACCAGAGGAACTTGTTTTCTGTGTTTAACTGTTCTTAAACTCCAATGTGGTATGAATGGTATATACTATAGTGTACAAGAGGAGAGCATTTCTCTATCTTATGCTCAGTCACTCATAGCATTCCTTTCACCGCTAAATCTTTCGCTTGTTTAAATATTCAACTTCGACATATAATATATACTGCTCCATAGTTCACCATAATATATTCCAATTAATATACATTTATATGTATATATATAGTTTCTCATTAAAAGTAACAAAAAGTGCACATATTGAGCATGCACAGTCAGAGCTGCGCAGAACAGCCCAGTATTTCAAATAAATACAGTATTTAATTTTATCAAAATATCATACAGCATGGTAACCATTTACAATTATTGCTCTAATAAAAGTGTTATCAAAGAGCACTTGTTGACCTGTTATATAATACCTTATGAATATCCCAGGATATTTAAACTGCAGCTTATATGAGTTTAGATCCTGGAATTACTCAAAATATTAAAAATTCCCACTTGCTTCTAATAGGAATATAAAATATTTCTGCTACCTGTCATACTGTATTGTCAGTACTTTTTGTATATGTCTCACTTTTCTATTGCAACCAAACATCTATTGATGTTATGTTGTTCTCATAAATGATTGGTGCAAATGAAATGTTCTAAGCAATTTTACCACACTATAAAAGAATCAAATTACTTCCATATAGCGTTACTGTAACTAAAAATGTTCAGCATTGGCTTCAGTTTTAACAACAGATATAGTAATTTAGTGTAATCAACTTCCAGGATTTCAAGTTCTCATACACATAGTTTTTGACCCTTCCCAAAGCTGACCCTTTCCAAAACTAAACAAGTAAGTTTGAAAATAAAATATAAATGTCAACTAAAATGAACATAAAACAGTGAGAAGATGAAATAAATACAAAGATTGCACAAGACAGTCAGATGTAACCGCTTCAATTTTCCAAATGACATCCTTGAAGAGGTTGTAGCATCTGAAATACAGATTCAGTGGCTGCTTTGAGGCAGTTTTGTCAATCAATGAGCTTTTCTGTAACGCTGTGTTATCTCACCTTCTTCATATATTGTCAGGATTTGATCTTCCAGAGCTGGAAAAGTTAGAGCAGTAAATCAACATTATTTCTCATCTCAGTTTTCTGTTTACCAGAACTGCAATACCACCACATTTTTTTTCTTATTGCATTTGCTGCATTTTCTATGATACACAAAATAAATTTTACATTCATTTACTTCTAACAGGAAAAAAATGGGTAGATGTAAGCAAACCCAATGGCCAGTTAAGGGCTTTGTGCTACAAGCTTGTGGAAACTAACATGCCCCATAACCTGAATCTTGAAATAGTTTCCAGAGTTTGTAGTTCAGAGGCAGCCAGAGAGTAGGACCTAACAAGATAGTCCTTCAGCCATGACAAAACGACCCTGTGTGAGATTGGTCACAGTAATACTGTATCTACTGTAATACTTTACCGCAGTGCAAGACAAGGATAGCTTGCATCTTTCTGCATCCCTTAAAGAGCTACAAAGTCAACAGTGAGGAATTCGAGAGAGAAATCAGATCTGGGATGTGAAGAAAAGTTAAATAAGGTCTTGTACTTATGTGTACAAATGTATTTATGTCTAAGAATTCTTGGTAATTATGTGTCCTAAATGAAGTTAGAAAGCCACAAAAATGAAAAGAAAAAAAAAATGTTAAAAGGGCTGCTTTGACAAATACATCACTATTCTTCTGATATAGCTTAAATTTCATAACCATTTTCAAACAATAAATCTTCTAGTTAATACAGTTAAGAATTCATTAGGCTACAACGTATGATCCATCTATCATAACATTCTGAACGCCATGGTGAAAAAAAAAGGATGCTTATCAAGTAGCTACCTTTAGATTAAATCCAAGCAAGTCACTGATGACACCAGAAACAGCTGACAGGATGACAACTTGGGTGATATTATAATGGAGTGGATTCATTGTAAGCCCATATAACCTAAAGGGACTGTCCAGTTCCTAGTAATGCAAAACAACAACATCGTTAAAAAGCAAAAATTACACAAAGGGGTTTTGTTCACATATGTATTGAGCGATATTAGATAGTTTAGGAAATCTTCAAGTCACAGTGGAGTAAAACATTCTCCTACTCTACTCTTCTGCATATAACAAACAATGTGCAAGAAAATACCCATCACATTAACTGATTGTTGACTGATGGTGTCTAAATAACCCTTCAAAAAATTGGAGGCTACCCATCGAGAGCATCTACCAATTTGCTCATAGACCCAGGAACATAAGAGCGCTAGTTTTCCTGGCACCAAGGTGCCATCATTTTAGAATTCCTTATAATTTTCCAGAAATCGCCTTCAGTGTTAAAAGAGCTGACAGACAGCAGAACCACAAAAAACAAGAAAAGAAAGATTTTCCACAGTGACAGAAGGCTACCTCACTACTATGAAAAATTAACAAAAATGTCTTTCCTAATGACATTTCCCTCCTTTTCCATTAATTTTGAGAATACTTACTGATGAACATAGCCAGAAAAGGAAGATAAAGGAAAAAAAAATACTAATAACCATTTAACTGCCAATATTTTACTTTTTTTTTACTGGAAGAATCAAAAAATTAGCCAAAATTCATCTGCAACAAAACTTGGACAAAGAGGCTATTTCACCGATTTTCAATTATTGGTGTGTGAATAAAAAGTCACTCAAACTTTTTTGGCCTAGAAATATGTCAAATAAAGGAAGAAAAAAAAGAGTTTTAAAATATAAGAGTGGGTTTATATAAAGTATAACAACTATCACTGCTTTGGTCATTTATATTTTCTAGCTTTAAATTCATCTTCATCCCTCTCCTGCATTACATCCTGGGCCTTGAACAAGGCCTTATAAACCCTTTTTTAATGAAGAAGAATTTCAGAGCTCTGACTCTTCCTTCAGAAGAGGTGAAATAAGAATGAACAGCCTTTTCATTTAGATGTAATGTGGTATAAAACTGCTGCAAATACAAAAGATATAAAAGACATGATTCTGAGAAGAACAGCAGAGAAATTCTTTTAAGGAAGAAGTTTTTAGATTTTGAATTCATCTTACTAATTTTGGGAGTAAGAAAATAGTAAGAATATTCAACGTAATATAGTCTTCAATAAAAGCTTAAGGATCAAAAACATCCAAAACCAAATTAAAAAAACCCTCCTTTTAACTACTGGGCACAAAATACGTAACTGTGTTGATCACTAACTACCAAGAATTCATGTAAAGCTCATACTAGATGGGGCTTGGAAATCCCATCTCACTTTTGGGCACGTTCTCACAGTAACTAGGTGATGGCCTGGGTCTGGGATTTGTGCCACAAAAGCCAAGTCCCCTGTTGGAAAGGCCATGTCAGTTGATACATTTCTGAAAAGAGTAAAACATGAACATTTTTTTGAAAACACTGAGAAAAGCATAAAAAAGGCTGAAGTGAATCAGGTCAAGGGTTGATCAGCATCCTGCCACCACCAGCAGCTACTTCTCACCCCACCTATGTTCTCACAGCACACAAACATTTCAACTCATGAGACACCCTGAATCTGTTGTGCTTTGTCTAGTCTACTTGTCCAGTCTCTCCTTGAACCCAGATAACCTTTCTGCATCCACAGTGTCCTCTGACCAACAGTTGCACAAGTTGCTACCTGATGCACAGAGAATACTTCCTTTCGTTTGTTCCAAAACCCAGTCCTAAAAGCTTTGCGGTCCCTTATTCTTTTCTCTTAACGGGCTTGAATTTTCCTGACTGCAGAGGAAAGGTATAGAGGCATTGAAAGATATGGTTTGGGGTTACTTATGATAATCCAGCCATTCCCTCTACTGATGGGGATCTCTGCACATGAAATCAGTATCAGTTGTGCTATACTCAAACATGGTGGGAGGGGGGTGTGGATTGAAGGAAATTTATCTAAGGGGGAGGAAGATACTTTTACATTTGCCAGTCATTCCTGGGGAACTGTTCTACATGACCGCTCTATCTTGGACTAAATTAAGAAGTTGATTCCCTGAAGAGAAATCAAAATACTGTTGTTACCTTAGTTCTGAACCCGAGAATAACAAATAGGCAGCATCTCTAAGAACTTTACCGTAACAGCAGAATGTACAAGATCCAAATACTGAAAGCTGAAGCTAGATAAATTTAATTCAAAAATAGTTTACACAACAGCAGAAGTGATTAAGCACTGAAACACCATGCCAAGAGAGGTGGGGAGGCAAGTCATTAATTTGTTTTTGTAGTGTCAGGACTTGCTTCCTCTTTGAAAGGCCACTTTAGTCAATTATAAGTTATATACTGTTAATTTTAGTGTGAAAACACATAAGGAATACTAAATCTAATTGATTTTATTTGTTCATAAAAGCCAAACCTAAAATAAAAAAAAGTTTTTCAAGTGTTAAATTTATCACTCTTATTTGACATTCAGGTAACCCTTAAGTAAGTTTTGGATTAGGGGAATGTTTAGTCTGAAGGAGAATGAGACATTTCTGGAGCAAGAATTAAGCTCCCAGACAACTGAAAGAACAAAACAGCTTGCTTCCCAAATTATGACAGATCTGAGTTTGAAAGAACAGAAGAACTCAGCAGAGGCAATTTAGGAATAAATGTGTCTTCCTGAGAACCTCAACCACTGCTTTGTTAATAACAACAAGTTTAAAAAAGCCCTAAGCATGTCCATGCTCTAGCTCCAGATGAGTGAAGTAAGATGACTTTTCTTCTGCAGAATTCTAGAAATGGGAAGTAATAAAAAAATTCATGTTCTCTCACCATGAAGAAATATCTTCTACCCACCAAATATAGTTAGCTGGCAAACAGGATAATATTGCATAAGCAAAAAACTTTCCTACTGATCAGCAAAATTCCATGCAAAAAAAAATTTGCCAAATAGTTCAAGGGCACAGCTGACATATTTGAATTACATTAAATGAATCCATACCTTTAATTCACTTCTAAATGGACCTATGTAACAATTTCTGTCTTCCAAAAAGATTCTTCTATGACAGTAAGTAAAGAAGACTTCAGGTATAATCTAGTTTTAATTTGAAATGCTAACCACTGACAGTTTTTAAGAGGAATTATTTTTGTGGAAGAATACAAATCCTCCAGCAGCTTATTACTAGAAACAGATATTGACACTCAAAACAGACAACAAAATTTCATCATTTATTTCCCAAGGGTTCATCATCCTGCCCATCCCAAAGTACTTTCTCTCACGCTGCTCATATACTGTTGAAGAATAAAACTTACGGTATGTAATAATAATTTGTAATCCACAATGATAGCAACATAACAGACTGTAATGTATGAACAAGTAGCATCGCTGTGAAAGTTACGGAGCAGATTTAAACCAAAGCATACTGTACTGCCTGCAGAAGTAAAACAAGTGACTCATTAAGCAATCTATTCTGCTTCTTAGTTATATACACTGTAATACTATTTTAATTCTTACCTTCAATAACTTAGTAGCAAGTTTTAAAACATTGTTCACTAGTGTCAGTTCGGCCTTCTTATTAGGCTTTTTCTCCATTTTCAAGTACAAGTTTATCTGATTTAAACAAAATACAAGTATCACCAGTTATTCAGAATTTAAAGGAATTCATTTGGAAATATTTAATAATAAAATGATTACTCAGCAGCCATATGATAGAACAGCAATGACATTTCTGCAAGCAAGCAAATTTTTTTGCTTCCTTTTTAATATTTAAGAACAAATACTGCCTCAGTATCACAGGAAAATACAATGGTTTATGATATAACAAAATACATGACACTATTATAGCAACAACTTCAAAGTTTAGTGTAATCTACAAATCAGGCAAGAAAAAGCACCACACATGTAAGGTTTACATAATTTCTCTTTCCTCCTTCAATAATTGCCTGAGGTTTGTCAATTCATTTCCAGAAGGTTTTTATACTAGTATGCAGACCTTACCAGGCTTAACATCCCCAAAAGTTACTCAATAGACTGAAATGCTAAAACATAATTTTCCTAAAGTATAATTTCTTTCAAA
The DNA here is from genome assembly GCF_000699145.1 of Aptenodytes forsteri. Taxonomy (NCBI): domain Eukaryota; kingdom Metazoa; phylum Chordata; class Aves; order Sphenisciformes; family Spheniscidae; genus Aptenodytes; species Aptenodytes forsteri. Next base: position 6,207,596 of record NW_008796221.1, on the reverse strand, counting down.
AGATTTTAGTATAATTGAGTACTTCATGAGCACCTTGAGTGCAGAAAATCACTTTCCAGTGCCTTGAAATATTTGGAAAATTATTAAACTTTTCATTGCTGTATAAGAACAGTATATTGATCATTTCAACAGTTCTGTGATCCAGACTTTTTTAGGTCATTGTTTCTGAGAAAGCTTAGTTAAAAGTACAAATCAGCTCTCTCTTGGCCTAGCAATTTTGAAACATCAGCTTTCATTCTCAAATGACCTATCTTTGATATCCTAGACCAGACAAAGGTTAGTTTTTCTTTTTTATTGCATAACAAAAGCAAATCAAAGAAAAAATATCTTGAAGAGCCATGAACTTTTTATTTTAGGATGACGACCTTCAACAAAATAAAAAATGAACAATTTAGCAATATGCTGAAGTAGTCCTTCAGATGACAGAGACTCTTACCAAGCTACAGAAGCAAAGTTGCAGAAAGGAAGTGATGCTGTATGATGCTATCATATATTTAATCACCTTGTTGTAAGGTGATTATTGAAATAAGGGCCACAGACATCTAAACAAAGTAACTGAATATTACAGTGACCTTTTTAGGGAGACCTGGTAAGTTTCTTATACAAGTTAAAAATCAAAAACTATGCCTAATATATTCCAAGACATATTAAATTCCTGAACTATCAATTTCATTGTAAAGTAAATTATGCTTTTAGAGGCAAAGAGATTCCAGTGTTTAAATATGTAAATACTGATTTCAACAATACAAGTGTTTATAAACAAGAATAAACTAAGAATAAAGGCTCTATTTAGCAACTCTGGAAAAATGGTAGGTAATAAACCCTAGGAAGGTTCAAATCTCTTTTAACAGTTACTATGATTTCATTAACTTATAAAAAAAAAAAATCAACATTCAATAACAAACTTTGAAAGGAAGGGAGAGGCAAAGAGATTCCAGTGTTTAAATATGTAAATACTGATTTCAACAATACAAGTGTTTATAAACAAGAATAAACTAAGAATAAAGGCTCTATTTAGCAACTCTGGAAAAATGGTAGGTAATAAACCCTAGGAAGGTTCAAATCTCTTTTAACAGTTACTATGATTTCATTAACTTATAAAAAAAAAAATCAACATTCAATAACAAACTTTGAATCAGGAAGGGAGTTTGAATGTATGTGTATATGCACAGGCATCTACCATACCTATTCTGAGACTTGAAACTGGCAAGACAACTTTGATCAGACCATACGTTGTATTTTACTCAACAAGGAACCACTGAGGCACTTAATTTAAAAGACCAATTAAAAACACTTTCAGAATGACTTGAAAAATTACAGGCAAACAGCATACAGTCAAAAAATCCCTTGATGTAAAATGATTGATCTTTTAGTTTCCCATCATGACTCCTAATCATGAAATTCATAGGTTGAATATAAAGCACACAGAAGTGGCTGGAACTTTGCTGACAGAAAGTAGAATTTGCAATTTCATCTTATCCGTGAAGCATTAAAATTGAATCTGGGGGTTGAGGCTTGTTTGTCCTTTTGGTTTTTTTGTTGTCATTTTTTGTTTGTTTTAAAGCTTTATTCTCTTCTCAGTAAGCCTAATAACACTAGTGTGCAATTTTCAAGGACACCAGTTCAAGATGTACTTTTTTAGATCAAGTGAGTGTCAGTCAATTGTTTGGGCTTGACCTCTCATGAAAGGCCAAAATGCCAGACTTTAATGAGTCTGTCTCAAGAACACTGTAAATATGCTACGGTATCCAGCTAGTATGTGAAATCAGTCCAAAATGAGTTCTACCCAGGGTGATGTGTATCCTTTTTATTTTCTGAGAAACAATTGTGAATTCTATTTTGGTTTTCATTTCATAAAGTGCTCAAGCATTTTTGAGCGGAAATTACTTATAACAGGATAAGCTGGATTCAATACAAAGCTAAGTGTCTGATGATCTAGCACTTTTTAAGTTCTGGGGCCATAGAGAGAGTGCTTCTTTTAATGTCCATGCTGGCTTAAAATGTTCAAACACTGACTCTCATGAAGAGCATAGTATAGAAACCTATGAAAGCAAAACAAAGGCTTGACGTGTGTCTCTCTCGTGCCTTGCTCTCTCCATTTTTTTCCAAGCCTTATCCCAAACATTTCCCTCCATTTTCATTCCAGAAACAGAGGACATAAGCTTCACTGGGACATTAGGCTATTTGTACTCTGAGGATCAACAGAACGATGCAAAGCTCTCCAGGCTCAGGAACTCTGAGATGTTTCATACTGGTCCAAAACACAGCATTCAGGACAAGGTAAATAGGCAGTCTGTCTTCTCAGTGTCTAGCCTCATCATCTTTAGTAAAGACAGAATGAATTCTCATTGAGCAAAATATGTAAGCAGTCATTTATACCATCTGTCATAAGCTTCACATCCTGACTTTGGGAGACTCAGTTTGGAAGATTTTATTCTCGAACTTGAACACATTTCCTGTAGGAAACCTGTGAACATTTCTTTAACTGCTTATTTACCTTGTGCTGAATGCTGTGTTTTGCACCAGTGTGAAACCTCTCTGAGCACAAAGAGATTGCTTCTTACCTAACACTAACTGAACATGCTTAGCTTGGAAAACTATCAGCAGTGCCAGGCAGAGCAGAGAGGGAAGTTTGCAGTACAAATGCCGACTAGAACATTCCTGAGAAGAAAAGTATATAGACCCAAAGCCAAGCTTGACAGATGACTGAAAGAAAAAGTTTCCAAGGAGTCTAGAGGAGACTGTATGTAATCCACGCAACCTAGCAGTCAAAATTGTTGGACTGGAAATAGTGACCCACTTTGTAGAGGGTAAGTTTGTTTTCAAATCTTTTACTCTTCCATCCAACACTTTGAGAGTTCAGGTTTCTTTTTCCTGTTTAAAAGCTACTTTTTATGTTTGTGTTCTGTTAGATCTTTAATTATATCAAATGACATATACTGATATCTCTAAGCCCACTCACTTAAAGAGAAATTGGGATACAGCCATCTCAATGTTCCATATAATTTTTAAACAAAGTCACACACTTCTCACAGAAATTGAACTTCAGGTTGTAAAGTGTTGTTTCACTACGCCATAATTAACTCCCTAATCCAGACTATTTTAATACATCTAAAATGCATGCCCGAGACCTACGAGATGAATGACTTGTTTAGATACAAAAATTCTGTACAAGTTCTCACCTGCTCCGTAAGTAATATTGAGGTATTGCTGTACTTTTTACTGGTTTCAGATCCAAGTGTAACAAATCTTAAGAGAAAAAGAGTTAGTGAAATGCACCAAATCACGAGCTCCCAATTGTAGTGACAATCAAGGAAGATCTCATGCATGTGAAGCAGCTGAAAACAAAAGAGAAAAAAAAAATCAAAATTTAATTCAAAGTAATGATTGCATTACAACATAAGAAAATAATTACGTAACTCCCAAACTCCAAGAAAAATTTCCCAGTAATAAGTATATGGATTGTTTTTAGGCATAAAAGATTTTTGAATCATTATTTAAAATCAACACTGTGTCAAAGATACGGGGTCTGAGAAAAGATATGCCCTGAAAGGCTCAATCAGAATTTAGACACATCTTTTTTTCATATCCCTAAAGCAACAGACAAAAAATATACACTCTTTAAACTCGTGTTCAAACTTGCAAAGACATTATATGGGATAAAAAACAAAATATATCCTCAAATGTACTGAATTATATACAAAATTGCATCCAAGCAGAGTTACTGCTAAATTATATTCTTATTAAAATATTTATAGTTATCTACCAGGAAAACACACTAGCATTAACTAGGGAATAAAGTAGAAAAAAAATACAACCAGAAGCCATTCAGAAGCTTCCCTGTATTCTGAAACAGAAGCTCAAGGAAAAAATCTTAAGCAGTAAAAATTGTCTTTAAACATAAATTTGCTTACTAAAAGATATTCCACTAGAGGGCAGGCTAATACAGCCAGCAATCTTGTTTCTCACAAAAATCAACCGAGGTCAATCTCAACTGTCTTTGCAAAAGTGTGTTTTGATGCAAAATGTTAGAAAAAAAAAATTTTTTGGGAAAAAAAAAAAAAACAACTGTGTTCCAAAATCCACGATGGAAAATGAAAGAGGACACAGATTTAAAAAATAATAATAATATCATGTTAGGAATTATGCTATCAATAAGTTTCTTTAGCTCTTACAGAATAATATTCTAAAGTAGATAAAATGAACAATACAAAATGGAGCTTAATCTTCTGAAAAGCTGTAACAGCTGTTACTGATTTTTCACTGTGGTCTTTTAACTTAATAGGAATCACCATGCAAAAGGCACTCAAAATTATTTCAAAACCTATTTAAGTCATGGATGTTTCTATACAAGTAAGATTTCCTCACCTGTGCACAACAGATAAACACAACTGAGATAGTCAGTAGGAAGGCAGATGAAACTATTACATCAACTGAGCGTTGAGGACCTCGACGCTGAAAATAAAGGATATGCATATATGTGAGTGAAAACCTACCCAATCAGCGTTGATATTTAGCATATCCAGTTAGATTCACACCTTGAACCTATGTTTCATCATGGCTCGCAATTCGGCAATTTAAGTTCCAAACACCATATTAGGTCCCAATATCACTACATTTGAATACCCCTAAAGGCATGTGAGATTAATTCAGATGCAAGCATTTAAAGATAACTGTAAGAAAAGAAAATATTCACCACTTGTTCAGTCAGCTCCTTCATGACGTGAAGTAACTTTCATTTAGGCAGCATTCCCTGACATAACAAATTCGATATAGCACCGGGCTTTAACCCCAAGTATCAAACCAGTGCTAACAAAAGATTTTTGGACACCAGATCGCAACAGGATATCAAGATATGATTTCACATGGTTGGTATTTTCCATTACTTGCCTCTTTTTAACACACAAAAACTGTAGCTGTAAATCACTGTCCCATTGTTGTAGGTGCAATAATATAATGTCTCCCCCAAAAGAACAAGAAGGAAAACTGGGGAACACACACACTTGTCTTGAAAGGTGCAATCTCACTGTTTTCAACCATTTTTTTCTTGCTTACTGGTACAATGAAATGTTTCTACACACTGAGCTTTTTCCTCTTTTTTTTTTTTTAATTAAAAAATTAAACATCCTGTGCTGCACTGAAACATGTACAAGTTATAACAGGCATTTATTTCTCAACTTTGTTCTCCAGACATGCTACTAATTGTATAAACTTGAGAAGAATGCGAGGTGTACATATGCAAGATATAACTTTGGAACTTGGAGAAAGAGATAGGAGGCTTAACTACTGAAAAAAAATTAAGTGCAAATTACTACTGCAGGTATGCATGCACTACTTCTATACTGAGCCAGAGTGTTTTGCCTGTGTGAGACTTGAGATATGCATATACCCCAGCTCACATCTTCACAGGTGGACACATATACAGACAGGTATATGCAAGAGTATTTTGGACAAATGCTATGCCAGTATATGCCAGCAGCACCACTGCAAGAAGGCAGCCCCGCTCCTTAGCTGCTTGTCTCCATTCCTTTCCTTGTGCTAGCACAGGCGTCACAGAGCTGCCCAGTGAACCAAGTAAAGCAACAGATGGAGGTGAAAATTACTGTTCTTGACTAGTTATTTTTCAGTTGAGTCAGTTCCCTATGCACCTGCCTCTGACCACTGTCTGATGGCTTTTTTTTTAGCCACATAATTACACAAATGTTTCTGGTGGCATAAGGAAAGGTGGAATATATAGGTGTGGTTGTGAGGAAAGAAGGCAAGACGCTCTCTCCACAGCAATGCTACCATATGCAGTCTTTAAAGCATCAAAACTACATTCTATTGTACAAGTGATGTTATCCTCCTTTCCTCCCAGCCAGCAGCACATTACAGACTACAAGGAAAAAGATACAAGTCTCTCAAATGTAAAGTTTAACAGCTACCTCTTTTTTACAACCTCCCCAACAGACACTTCCATAACACAAGGGGTGTTGTAAATGAGTCGCCTCAATTCCTTTTAAAATGATGCATCTTTCAAATTTAAGATTGTGCTCTACATTAAAAATTTTGCCTGATGCAAATAAGGGGATTACCACCACTAACAAGAGATTGTCAGTTGCTGTTCACCAAAAAACTGTTTCTATAGGAACCAAATGGGGAAAAACCTAGCTTCATCAGAATTGAATTACTTAATGCAGAGAGAAAAATGGAAAAAAACTGGGGGAGGGGAACGACAGGGGTGGGACAGGGGAAGGACCAAAAAACCAAACCCGAGTTAGATATATGGATCCTTTCACACAGAATCATCAAAATGTTCCGGCTTGAAAAGATCATTAGAAAGATATAAGGAGATTACTCAAATATGAGCCAAACATACAAGAGGGATCACAATGTCTTACAGATAAATACTTGGGCATAATTTCTAGCTTCACCTGGCACATATACGCTCACAGCACAAATATGCACATAAACTGCCTTGCTTCGTAAATTCCTTCTGTGTTCATGACACTAACTGGTCGGGCTCTTACAATAAGGTATTTTCTGTATTATCATAGAATCATTAAGGTTGGAAAAGACTTCTAAGATCATCGAGTCCAACCATCAGCCCAACACCACCATGCCCACTAAACCATGTCCCTAAGCGCCTCATCTACACGTCTTTTAAATACGTCCAGGGATGGGGACTCAACCACTTCCCTGGGCAGCCTGTTCCAATGTTTAACCACTCTTTCAGTAAAGAAATTTTTCCTCACACTTTATACTACAAGTGGTCATTTTTACCCAACATATTCACCTGAGAGACTTTTCTGCTAGCATTAGTGAGACAAGGCTCCAACTCTGAACACACTCATACTTTACTCCGAGGTAAAAACTAGACTTTGACTTTCTCACAATCTGGCTGCCTGCAGACACTGCTGGCCCAGAGTTACTAAAATGAAGCGTATAGGGCACATGTGCACCCATAGGGGTAAGTGCACAGGAGGAAAAATTCAGACTAGAATACCAACCTTCCATCAACAGCATATGAGACATTTTATATTAAAGTGGTAGCAAAGATGTACATTATTTTACCTTTAAATAGGACCTGAGAGAAAGCCACATTTTTATATTCTGTACTTTCTTCAAGCGGAAGTGAGGAACCTCAGATTTTCTTGCCCTTCTGGCAGATGTTAGATGACCAAAAAGTTTGGCAAAAAGTAGCCTCTGCAGAGAAGGAAAAAAAATTACTTTAACTGTCAATTGATTTTCAAGGGCACTATAAAGAAAATGGGAGAAAAGGCTTCACTTAATATGTCAAAGTAATGCACAATGTATCAGTGTAAATTAAGATATGTTAATATAGTGCAGAAATAAGAGTAGCGTGTTACTAAAAAGAAGAGATACACTAAAAAGTTTTAAAAGTCTTCATATTCTAATGATAAACAAAATTTAGCTACACTTTGAGTTCCTTTCTTCAAATTTCAGACAACAGATCTGCTATGCTCTTAAAATTTGGGAGAAAATCAAACCTGCCAATCATTTGCATTAGGGAGTGCCTTTATCACCGAAGTTCCTTCAAACAGAAATTATTATTAGAAGCAGGTTAATTCTATTCTACTGTATTAAATCACATATTCTGGCTACAATTTGAGAAAAGACTGCTATGCTCTTAAAATTTGGGAGAAAATCAAACCTGCCAATCATTTGCATTAGGGAGTGCCTTTATCACCGAAGTTCCTTCAAACAGAAATTATTATTAGAAGCAGGTTAATTCTATTCTACTGTATTAAATCACATATTCTGGCTACAGTTTGAGAAAAGTATAAAAATTTTTCTTTTGCAGACCAGTAAGTATCTATAATCTGCAGCTAGTAAAGGATATTGATACGCTCTTAAAGTTTAAATTGCAATAACAAGCAACAAATTAACAGGTGTATTACTTCAGATAGTGGCTCTCACAGTCTCCAGCCGTGAGACCGATCTACCAGCAAAGCAGGCAGGGCTCTTGACTAGGGTCTGAACTGGATTGTTTTGAATTAAACTGAAGGTTTTAAATGAAACACACTGGTAGAAAAAATTTGAAATGTATAGAGTTCTTTTATTGAAACTCCTTCTCCTTGGGGAAAACTGAGACAAACTGGGACATGACTAAGAGCTGGGTTAATGCATTGAGCCAGAAATCTGAAACAAAAGGTTAAAAAGTTTTCCCCTCAGAAATGCTCTCTAGGAAAAAAGGTTTAGCTACAGAGACTGTACAGAGACTTCAGTCCGCTGCAACTGAGTCATCTCCTGAACTGTAAGCCCACTGAAGTATTTGTCATCATTGATCTATGAATCATAGTGTGCTGAAGAAAACAAGTTTAAAATATCCACCAAGTCAAAAAAACGCAAACATTAAACCTTGTTTTGCTTTGGATGAAGCCTCTTGGTTTGCTGTTCATACCTGTTTATATGTCCTCTCTGCTACACATAGCAGAAAAAAGAAAATCCACACTAGAGACACACGGACCACAAAACTTATAATAACCATTGAGAGAACCAGAATGTCTCCATTTGATCCAAATGCAGTCATACAAAGTTCAGTGGCAGAATGTGTGGCTAGTTGTTCCAAATCTTTAGCTTGGGAAAGTCGAAAGACAAATGGCATTAAACCCAAGATTAAAGATATGACGTTTCCAAAAATCTGATAACCAATTCCTGGTATATAGCTGTTCACCTAAAACCAAAAGAAAACAAAGTATATTTTTAATTTTTTAATTAATTTGGAATTAAGTCAATAAATAAATTATTGTTACTGTCTTACTATCACAAAGAACACTTTATAACCTGATAAGTTATATGAAACCTTCAACCAAGCATCTTCACAACTGAAAATTAAGAAAAAGGAAGTCCTCAAAGAGCACTTAACACACCAAATATGACAAATCATTTAAAAACCCAACAACATAACATTGCAGTTAAGAGACTCCAGTGCATATTCTTGTATTAAAATTCATTCAACGCTGAATTAGCAGAGTGCGCCAATCAGACTGTGTTGCTTACATCCTGCATGTTGCTCCTATTTGTGTTTTGCTTTTGTTGCATGTTTTTTTAAGGAATTAAAGTTTTCACAGTGCAGACAGGACTGGAGTTCTATTGTGTTGGCTATAGCTTTGTTAAGTTTACTTCTACTGTGGATTGCAACCAAAACTGTATTGTCTCTGAGTCAGGTACAGAGATCTGAACTAAGTTTGTGAATACATTGCTTTGTAACAAGTTGGAGATGGTAAGTATCAACTTGTCAGAATTAGTGATAGTTTTCTTAAGCTATGCTAGGATTTTATGTTCAACTCTACAAAATGCCTACGTTGTCTATATTGAAAAAGAGTACGACATCAATTAAATGCTTTTCCAACTGTTTCCTGAAGAGGAGTACTAGGAAAAAGAAGGGAGGACTAGTGAGACATCCCACTCATCCTCTTAGACATTTGTTTCCTGAAGAGGAAAGCTTTCTTTTCCAATCTTAACTTTAGCATCCAAATACTCAGATCTGTATATTCGTAACCCAACATATTCGCTGTTCATCAGAATCAAGGAGATAAATAAGAATATTCACAGCATGTATCACTTTTGTGATATAAAACAGAGGTTGGCTATGTTAGTAAGCACCTAACAATGCAAACACATTCTATTGTCCCAACAGTTAAGATTTGGTAGCTCTTTTATCTGTTAGTAACAAGTAAATCAGAGTGATGTAAGCCATAGAACAATAATGTCAATAACAAATACTTAAAAAAAAAAAAAGAAAAAAAAACATAAAACAAGCTTATTTTTGATAGTGCTTAGACTCCTAAATACAATATTTGCATAAAGTAAAAAGAATACTCACTCTGTTCATTATCATACCACTGATTTCAAGCACAGACATATCTGCTTTCTTGCAGTCATTACCCTCCCATACAATTGCACTTATTTTTTCTAGTCCTGGATTCAAACTGTGGATCCAAGGCAAATGACTCTGGGGAAGACAAGGTATATATTCCATCAGAGATAAAAATCTATTGCCATGTCAGTATGCCTTTGTCAGCAATATGCTGACAACAAAAATGCTGTAGACTGACACAAATATTGCTATATAGCATTTACTTCTACTGTATGTTACTATATGTTAAACACATTTCTTAAAATCATCTACTTCTTTTCCAAGAAATAGCTGTGAGTACAGAGATCTCTCCTTCCCCATACTTCATTTTCTAATAGTGTGAGTTATTATGGTTGAGGATTAATTGGTTTCTTTTTTGCTCAAACATATCAAAGAAGAGAGAGGTATGAAAACAAAGGTCTACTTATAAGCCATCTTTAGTTTTGCCACATCTACTGTTTGATTTTTTTCTTCGCCTCCCCCCCCCCCCCCACACACACACACACATTCTGAAAAGTACTCTTCTCAGGTTGAGCCTAAGGCCAACAATTTTTTTTTATTTGCTTTTAATGATATTGGTGCACTTCACAATCCTTGTTATGGATAAAGGCCCCCCTATGCTAACCGCATCTGGCAAGACTCAGAGAGAGTGGTAGGAGTCTAATCAATACACACTGCTCCAAGAGTCAAGCAATCCCAGCCTCATCTACTGAACGCACTTATGGCTGAGGCACCTCTACTCTAAACAGAGAGCCAAGTGAGAACTAAAGGATCTGGAAAAATGTTGAGGCAACAAGTTCTGCTGCGGCCATTTCTTGACTTCCCTCAGCCCCGTCTCGTTCCTCTCCCATTCAGGTGATTAAAATTGCTCTCAACTCTGCCCGGTCACCTAGCACTATGTGCATTAAAGTACTGGAAGTGGTGGTGCTGGGGTGTGTGTGTGTGATATTATTTTTAAAATTTAATTTATCCTTGATTAAAGGTAAAGCTTTTTATTTTATTACTTATCAGTATTTATCGGAAATCTTTGTATTCTGCTAAGTAGTCAATTATCTCCCTTTTTTTTTTTTTCCCATTGGATGAAAAAAAATTGATTTATATTATTAAAACACCACAATATTAGTTGCAGGCCTTTCTTAATCACAGATTTCCAAGGTCTCCCTCTAGAGGGAGTATCAACACCAGGAGCTGAAACTCAAAAATTCACAATCTACAATCAAACAGAAAAACACTCAACTGCAGAAAAGCAAAGTCAATGCATATATTGCAATTCAAGTCCCTATTGTAAGGCTTCCATTTTAGTGTTTATATGGAATGTAAGCAAGAAGAAATAAAAATAAATCAAAAAGGTAAAGACTGCATGAAATCCAAATTGTGTGGTGTTAGGGGGGTGTTTTTTAAAAATCAACAAATACATCCTTTTCAATTCTGGTTATGAGTGAAAAGCCTATCTTTTGAAATTCCTTTCCTTAGCTAGCATTAACACCATCTCTTGCATGGCATTCCTTAGTACTGATGATGCACTAACAACACATATGGCATGTTTACCCAGAAGAATGTTTCACATTCTCTCCATCTCTTTACTTAAAGGTGTTTTTTAAAAATCAACAAATACATCCTTTTCAATTCTGGTTATGAGTGAAAAGCCTATCTTTTGAAATTCCTTTCCTTAGCTAGCATTAACACCATCTCTTGCATGGCATTCCTTAGTACTGATGATGCACTAACAACACATATGGCATGTTTACCCAGAAGAATGTTTCACATTCTCTCCATCTCTTTACTTAAATGGTTCAAATTAGCAATGCAATTAACATGCAATTTAAAGATAAGACTTGTACTACAAATATAACTGGCACCGTGACATCTGAATGGAATTTATCAAATGAAGACTAATACTTGACTGTTAATGATCAAGTATTAACGATGGATTCTGTCCAACATTAACCCAAGGCAGGCTGCAACTGAAGTGTTGCCCAACAAACATTAAAATTTTGAGAAATGACTGCCTATATGTTGCTACAGAGTAGCATTAAAGAAGGAAAATAAAATTATTAGCTTTAAGGTAAAAATAAAAATATTATATCTAAATAGAATTTAGATATCTATAATACACATGTAACATCATATATATACACATTATATATACATATATATAACATTAGATACTATGTATGTTATCTTTGTTTGCGTTTTTATATATACATTTATATATAAGCAAACAGAAAGATGCCTGATATGTGCTCACAAAAAAAGGACTTCCACCAGAGAAAAAGAAAAAAAAACAAACAAAAAAACCCCCCCACCAAAAAAAAACAAAACCACAGAACCATCTACCACAGAGGAAACTCAAATCAATCAGTACTTGTCCTGAACTAGAACTAAGATTCAAACGCTCAAATATTCTGTAGGCTATTTCAGTATATTGTCATATCCTCTTCATCTGACAAATTAATGACTGAGTAGCAGAAATCAAATTTTCCTTGTTTTAATTCTATCAAATCACTTTGGCTTTGTTACTTTCATTTAATATAGAGTTCCTTCTCCCAGGCCTCCTGACATATGATAAAGTTGATAATACTGAACTTGTGTGTAGTGTAAAAAAAAAATCAAAATTGGTGGACACCAACTTGATGAAATGGGTCATCTCTGTATTCTTTCTTCACACATGGATTCATTTGAGGGCTTTCTACATCTGTCTCACTGGTACAGGAAGAGTGGCACTCTGCACAGTGTAAGAGGTCCTCCCACAGCACATCTTCGGTTTCCGATTCCGGCCTCGTACTCTCAGAATCTTGTCTGGAGCTTGAACACCGAGAACTGCAGCTAGTACCTGATTTAGGTATATCCTGAAATTAAAATATGCATTGGAATTAATGCAGCTTTTTTTATTCTACATCATTTCCTGACAGAAGGCTTATAAACTTCAAATTAGTGAATCCACACTTATTTGGTTTTTATGTTCCAATCCATTATCTTTCTCATCAGAAAGAATTACATGTTTATTGAAGGAGTGTCTAAGAGGTTGCACATTTTTAGACACTGTACAAACAAGTAACAGTCCATGGTCCCTGTTTTGTTGGGGAGGGGGTCACATAATGAAGAATCAAATCATTTTAACTATTAAAAGGAAATAACTATTTTACAGATTTTTAAACTCGTTAATTTAGACTTTAACAGCAATCATCAAGCCAGAGACTCCAACTATGTCTCGAACTTCTGATTTTTATAAGCTATAGATTAAGCCGCTTTTAAAACGCTTTACAGCTTCATTATTTTAGTGAAAATGTAAAAGACACAAGCGAGGCTTGAAGCCATATACACCAGACTGAAATTGTAATACAGAAATGTGACTCGGACTAAAAAAAGCATCATTCACAAAGCTTTTTAAATTAATTTGAAATTTTGATTTTCTGACTCTAGTTGTTTGAGCTGAAGTACTTCAGCTACTTATTAACTTTGCCATGCACTAAGGAATTCTTTCTCTAGAAAGGGCAAGACCCTGGAGGAAGAAGGGACGGATATTTCTAGTCATCCAAGACCTGAGGCACTCAAATAGCCTTTCAAGCAAGCAGTGTGGACACAATTTAACTAGTTTTAAAATAAAGCTTGATATGTTTCAGAAGTACATTTCTAAATGTAAAAGCCTGTAATAAAAGAGGAATTGACTCTCAAAGTCCCCTACAAATCACATTCCCCCGTTGTTACTACTAACATACCTTCTCAAAGACAAAGAGAGAGTGAGCTTGTTTGAAGACAGTTATGCATCAGGTGTAGAGAGGAAAAATAAGCAAGAGTATACATAGCTAATGCTAGGTATATGTGTAATCTACAGTCATACATAAAATTTTAATTATTTTAAACAAACTGTACTTGAGAAAGAAGCATGCCTTATTATGTTCAAATTTTACCTATATCTTAGATAAAAAAAGAAAAATATTAAGTTTGGGACATTGAAATCTCCCCATGGATACGTATGAAACAATCTAATGTTGTCTTCAGAACAAGCAAGCAGAGCTTTAAACTACTTTCTAGAGTAAGCAGAATCCATTTCCTGCAAGACAAGTAGGTAGTCTTAAAAGCAGTACCATCCTACTCATCACCATCCTCTGGCAATTTCCATTCCCTCTTAACAGAAAATTTATTTATTTCTACTAGTTTCTCTCGAGAATATACACAATTTTTTACACTGAAAAAAATAATCAAGTAATGTTTCAGCAGACCTACTAATTTAACATGATTTGTAATGCTTTACTATCTGAAGAAATGTTCTTTGTTCTTCCTGAACATCATGCTTAATGTATTTTATGTAAGCAATTTTGTAAAGAAATATTTAGAAAAAATTTGGTCTGAATGCTTTCCCCTTCTTTCACAAAGTGAGGGATAACATCAATGCAGAAAGAGTCTGAACTATTTTTTTTTCCCTTAAAAAAATAAATATATTATTTATAGAAGGCAGTCGCTACTGGGTACGATTGAGTCCTGAAGTTAATAAAGTAAGAACATTAAAAAAAGCTTGCTCAAACAACAATTAAGTTGACAAGTAAACATGAAGATAAAAGAAAATGTAGGACAGAAGTTGAGAGTATATCCACTGACTTCACTAATTTATTTATTTTTTTTAAAATACAAAGCAAGCTTTCACAGATTTGAAAACTATTGTTTCATTTCCTTTGTAATCGTGCGGGGGAGGCGAGTTGGTAACAACAAAGAAAGGCTTCCTCTTTCATGGCATCAGTCAGATAAGTAAACGGGGAACAAGTGTAAAACATTACTGCCAAAGCTACACATGGAGCAAATTTAGTCTCCTCAGTTTCTGAAGATATCTACACAGTCTTCCCTAGCTCTGAAGCTCTCTGTGCAAGAGAAAAATAAATTTAAGCTGAAAAAAAATTGACTGTAATCATGTCATTCTGCTTCCTCTTTTCAAGCGCTACCAGCTGCACAAGTATACAGTCTAGAGGCATCTTTGTAATATGAAACAAACAGTTCCAAGTATTGACCTGTTCAGTTATCCTAAACCAAACATGCATAAGGCATTAAACACTCAAATCAATTAGCCTTCTGGATCTTTTTAACCAAAGTCTGTGAGAAATAAATGAAAGAATACAAGAGAAGATTATCTAATAATGTTTTTATGCAAAGCATCAACTTCAAGGCTTTGCAATTGTTATCAGAGAAGCAATATCTTGAACCCTTCTAAGGAGACGTTTCTTATATCAAGTAGAAAGCTTATTCATGAGGCTCTGCCTATTAAACCCATCTGTAAGTGGACTTCTGTCAGAGCTGAAATTACTCTTAACACTCTTTCCTCAGTCCTAGTGGAAAAAAAAGGCAATACAGCCTTTAAAAAAAAAGGTTCCATGTATCTGTCAAGTTGCATACCATTAGCAAAAACGAGCATAATTTCTTTAAAATTATAAATAAAAACAGGACAACATGTCCCTTTCTCTTTCAATGTCTGAGTCCTTATGATTAAGGACTCTGCTAATATGGATTCTATTAATTCCCCTCTCCTAAGCTATGATGTCATCAAGTCTCTTAAAATTTCAGTATTTTTATGTATTAACAACTTTGTTGAGATTTCATGACAATATTTGAAATGATTGTTTCAATAAATAAGAGGGAATGAAAACTCAGAGGTAGAGTCAATGAGACTTCTCCACAAGAAGGCTAGTGAATGCAAAATACTAACTAAATGGAGAGAAACAGCAGCACTAGCATGATGAAAATTTGCATGTTGCCAATTACTACTCTTTCTGTAACAAATCAAGTTTCCAGAGGAGATAACTGGTGTCAAAAGACAGCAAGAGAGTTGGCCATAAACTGATGCAAGGTCTATAGAATATATTTTAGGCTCCTTACAACAAATTGAAAAATAGGATGAAGCTCAAACCAACTAAATAAAACCCTCTTAATTTCATAACACTGTCATTAAAAAAAAAAAAATCCCTGTCCCCCACTAGCATGACTTCCAATTAACAGACTCCTAAAATCCAATACAGGAGAAAAAAGGTTTGAGGAAAATATATCTATTCAGTAAGAAATCAAAAGGTTTTAACAATTTGCAGAAAAGCAGCAATGAAAAAGAACATACCTCCAGAGGATAGTGTTTCTTATAATGGTGAGATTTCCTGTTTCGAAGTGTACAATCACTAGAAGTGCGTTCTACATTGCGACGTAAAGAATACCCAGTTTCAGGCCCCTCCTCACTAGAAACTTCATCTGATAAATTTGCCACAGTCCTGTGAGTATCCTAGTGCAAGAAATACAGTAAGACGTACACTCATACTTACTGGGTCTTGTTTTCAACTACTGAAATCAAATTTCTTTCTGCAACATTATTATCTATGCTCAGTTAAATCAGATATTAATGCATTTCCAATTGTCAAAATTAAGTGATACAGCAGGAATTACAAAATAGAAATTGTAGTATCAAAATAAACATTTCTCAGATGAAGGGCTAGTTCATATTATACTGAAGAACAATTCTGACATTCTTATTTTAAATGTGATTTTGTCTACCAAGAAAGGCTTAGAGGGAATATATCCAGATTTGAGAAAAAAAACAAAACCAAAACAAAAACCATCAAAATTGTGATAGCAGACACTATAACATTGAATTATCAACACATACAGTACAAAGTCAACATTTACCTCTTCTTCCAACAATAAAGTGCTACAGGTTGCATGTAGAATACTCAGATCATTAATTTATTCCACTTTCCATTTCCCTGATTTTAAACTAAAGTTAAAGTAGCCCTTACGGTAACAGAAAGAAAAAAGGGGAGCAAAGGATCATTCAGCTGTCAAAAACTTTTTTTGCATATTCTCATTTGTTATGAGATCACCAGATAGGACCCTGTAAAGTTTCCTTTGGAGTCTTCCTGTCATCAATGAAATACTAAAAGGACAAAAATAGTGAAGCTATTCTCTATGAATACAACAAAACCTTTTACCCCCCTGCAACTCAGACATCATTCTCTCTTCCATGATGAACTCTGTTTTCTGAGATGCTTGAAGGTCAGGTCATTTCACATTTTTAACAGCTGAGTTGCACAGAGAAAGAGGGACAGGCAGAACAGTCAGGGGTGTCTTATCTACTACCTTTTGCAGTGGCACCAAAATGCATTGATAGTTTTTGGAGGAAGAGACGAGAAGAAGGAGAGAAGAGAGGAGCCTATGCTAGCCTCTGCCAACTTCTTTTTAGTGTGGGTGCGTACTCACCGAGCAAGCTAAACATGGACAACATCTCATCCATTCTATCAAAGAAACCTAAAACTCTTTAAAATTACTTTTTCTTAAAGATCTTTGATTTGTTGAATTTCATCAAGAATGCAAAATGCTTGGAATTGATAAAGACAACTGAACCTCAGTTGCTATCACTGCTGAGAAAGCACCTCCTGCAAAGCAACAGAGTGAAGTTTTTGCCCTGAGATGAATCTTCATCACCTTCATTCTGATGTAATCATATGGATCTTTAAGGGGTTGTTAAATAATTTGGCTATGAAATCCACAAAGAATGCCTTTCCTTTATAAAAATGCGTACTTGTAGACTTCCAGTAGAATAACCTTTCCCTTTGTTATTATCATGGAAAAACCCTTGCTATGATCGATCACTGATGGTAAATACTAGTGAGACAGAGTCAAGTATAAAAGCTGTAATGGCAGTCAACGTATGTTCAAATGCCAATTATAAGAGAGCCAGGAAAAATGTTTTGGAAAAGCTATTCCATAGAACAGTAAGATGAAAATAGGATATTCAGGAGATAATCAGACCCAGCCAAATTAAAAGTTCTGCTTTCTTTCATGACCACTTCCTATGCTTCCATCTCATCCCTATTCCTCACTACAGAATCCTGCCTACTTCATTGAGAAGGAAATCGTGCTTTCCTCATCTTTTTTTTTTTTTTGATTGGTCTCTGTACAAGGAAAAGGAAGATGATTCACAAGCAAATGCTCAGAATGACCTCAAAATTACAAATTGTCTGTAATCCAAAATTTGTTCCATTTTAGCATAGAGACAGACCTGTGCCCAGAGTATCAAAGAGGCAGGAAAAGGTACGGTGTGTTTAGCTTATCTGGAAAAACCCACAGATAAAAGACAGCACACAAATTTTTGCACTGAAATACAGAATAGCAAAGAATGTTTAGATGTCAGTAAGGATCTTCCCACGAGAAAAAGGAAAGGCTAGGAATACAAGGATGAAATAAGAAGACTTAACATAATTTTTGGCCACAGGCCACTAAGCCTAATTTCATTCTAAAAACAATTTTTAAGGATAAAGTAGGTAAGAACGCATCAAAAGCATCATAAAAATACACCTCACGTATAATTTCTCAAATAAATAATCCTGCTTTGAAAGCAACAAAACACACTTACTTTGTGATGACTGTGGTTGTTGAAGGCATCTCTCACTGTTGCAGTGCTCCACCCTGACTCTTCTGGCTTAATCACTTCACATCGACGTTCATGGGCCTGCATACATTCTTCACCGCTTTTACCTGTCTTTTTCCCATCAAGGGACACGTAGCCATTATCAGTCTCAGTGGATTTATCTATTGAGTTTTTTGCTTTCTTAGATCTATATTTGAAACAAATATATGTATTAAATTAATGATTCTCTCAATTTTTTCCTCCAGTCTAAATCCTGCTTATCCTTCTCAACCCACATTTTAGTTTTACTACTAAGATGACCACAACATTATTATTTGTTAATAATATTAACATTTGATGCAATATTTGTAACTATTTCATCTTCTAAATAATACCATTATCCTTTCCTAAAATTGTTACAAAAGAAACTGTCGGTGTCTGAAAGAAAATGATATCATTAGCTACTGAAGAGAAAAGGAAACCTATGGTTTAAAACTAAAACTTCACAGCAACTTTGGCAATAGAAGAACCAGAGGCCTCAAATGTAAATGAGAAACTTCTCTATCTTAACAAAGAGAGAGATGTGCTCAAAGTTTAAGTGTTATTAATTCAAAGCAAGTATGCCATTTCCTGAAGCTGCAAACAAACATGTCATTTAGTACTCTGTACACAGATGGTTTTTGTTGTTGTTTTAAATACACCCTGCTTATTGACAACTCTACTAAACAGAAGGTGATTTACCCTTTTCCGTATTATCCAGTAACACCTTGGCAACATATTTCAATATATCTTACAAATACACTAATTAAGCCTGTTTTCAAATCACAAAATAAGTTTATTAATTATGCTTCAGTATTATTACTCTTAAGACTACTAATATTGATTAATAGTCTTCCATAACATTCTCAGACATCAAGGCCCTTATCTAGTCAACAGATGTAGCAGCAAGAATATCTAACATCAGAAAAAGGCTTTCTCAAAGCAAACGTTTGGATGATTACACTTCCAAATTAGGAAGTGCAGTCAATGAAGGAATGAAAAGGAACAGCAGCTTGCTACCTCATCGGAAGAGACTACTTTAAGTCTTCACTTAAGCTTCTGTATTCTTAAAGTAAATTACATGGGAAAAAAATCAGAAAAGCAATTAATATTTTGTATTTATTAGATTTTGTTTGTTAGATTCCCAGAACACTTTAAAAAAGTGTTATAAATCAAGTTTCCAGATTTTTTTATTTTTATTAAAAGTAGAACACTGGACATAGGTCATGAAACTATCAAGAACCTGTTCAATTGATCTTGTGTTCCTACAAGGGAATATGCATTGCCTTTCTCTTTAAGGAGTGAGGCATTCAGTGAGAGCTTGGATTACACAGAAGAAGATTAAATTCCTCTTTCATATGTACATCGAACGAATTGGGAGAATCGGGATAGTCGCCTCACATTCCTCCCAAGATAAGGTATTCCACATACACAGGGGAGACCTGAACACAAAAAATGGCTAGAGAGAGCTGGATAAAATGGAAAAACCCAAAAAGGAACAATTCACCTATTGGAATGCAGACGAAATAATGAAGAGAAGAGACAATGTTACTAAGGTGTTTCATCCTCCTTTCCCATCTTTAATCTCATTCCACCTTCCCTCACCCCTTCCTGGAAAAAAGCTAACAGCATTTATATTTTTTTTTAAACCAAAGTAACTACTGCTCAACTTCTCTTGTAGGAAGCTATAGAACTCACCTACTATTCCCTCACCTATTCCCAAAATTCTCAGTCAACTTTATTTCTAAATGAGTACAAAACCAGCAGAAACACTTCCTGTAGTTGTTATATCTTTGCATGGATTAATTTTTATTATAAGCTTACAAAGGTAAAGAGACAGCAAGATGCTTTAGCATGTGTTTTGTGGTGGAGAAGCAGTTAGTAAGACTCCTGTTTGCAGATTACTGATGTGCTAGCTCATATACAGAGTTTTAATTTTCCAGGTCCATTAAGAAGATCATCTAAAACATTATTGAGGCTTTGGACAAAAAGGTCAAACTATCAACAGTAAACGTTAGAACTATATTTCTGTGCCATTTCATAATGTCATCGTTTAAGTAAGTTAATGAAGATAACTGAAGAAAGAGAAAGCTTAGCTTATTATTTAATGGGAAAATTTGCTGTTCCACTTCCAGAATAAAGCAAGTATCAGCCTTTCAGTCAGTGGCAACTCACTGTAAAATAGTAAGTTTCAGTAAGCTCAGTTGTGAGCACTAAAGAAGTAGCACTAATATTAAATTATCTGCAATAAGCAGAAACGCAGAGAGGCCAATTTTTAATGCATTAAATATGCTTTTGGCACTTTTTAAAAATTTCTTTTTAACAGTGCAAAAGGGAATGCAGTTCTCACCACATACGTACACACACACATCCAGTCAGAGAGACTTACTCCACAAGTTACTAAGCTGTACGAATGGAGCAACAGGACAACTCTTCCAAGTTTGCTTTGAGAAATTTTTATACATTTCACATGAAACTTGAAAGCTACTAGGAAGAAGTAGCCTGAAACAGTTGACTAGGAATAGATAAGAGAAAAAAAAGAACGTATGTATGTATGTATAATTTGTTCAGATAGGACTTCGCTACTCAAGCAATGTTTAAGTGCTAAAACTGCAAGATAAATACTAGTCTGATATCAACTAAGGCTCATTTTGAAAAACAGGTAACTTGACTGAAGTCCTTCATTTGTTTCTAACGTAGAAATCAAAGGTTTTTTTGTAAGAATCCCTAAATTTAAGTGTAAGCCTCAAGCCAGAAAAGCATAAATTTGGGCTTAAAGTTAGGCTTTTGTGCACTACACTGTGTTAAAAGAAAAAACAACAATAACAAACATGAACAATACTTCCCTAGATAGAATGTATAGTTTCCTAGAATTAATATCTCTCTCTCATTAATCAACTTTTAAAATTTCACACTAGAATTAAAAGTATTTGAGAGCAAGACAGGACAACACCATGACTAAATCCAAGGTCTTAAAAAGCTTGAACATATTCAAAAGCTAAGTCAAGAATGACTTTCAGTCCTATTCATGCATTAGCTAGAGAAACTATTAAGGAAGATGTAAATCAAGTTTCTGGAAGACTGTAGATTTTCACTGTCAAGTATTCTGTTCCCATGTATTTTCATTGGGGTTGGTCAAAAAAAACCCCTCTCCTCCCTGTTCATGCTGCAAAACTTTTAAAGAAGTTACAATTGTAAGATTCCCATAATTGGAGTAAGGACACACACAGAGAGTAAAGTCCCAAATCAGTACTACATTCTGAATAAATCACCTATTTGGATATTGTCCTCCTTTCCAGTGAAACTAATAATTAGTATTTTCTAAATTGCTCCTGTGCTGGATTAAAGTTTAGAATTATATTTTATTAGTCAGACTGAGTTCTGCCATTCAAAAGGATATTTATTGAATACACAGTTCCAGATTACCAGTGACCTGAGTGTAGGCAAATGGTCTAGTTACACAGGGTCCTGCCTTAAAGCAATGAACATAATTTCTGAAGTTAATTTTGCAACCATGTGTTTAAGACCTATATTTAAAACTCCAGAAAATGGTATCTCAAAGCTTAATATATGTGAAAAACTGCTGTAAATAAACACTAATGAGACATTCTAATGTGCTTATCTAAAGAGCTTCAAAATATGTCTTAAGAAACAGGACAGATGTCCCTGTACAGCTTCCCTGCACTGAGGTTTCATAAGATTTTCTTTGGCAACTTCACCAAGTAAAGTAGTCAATGTACTCCACACTGCGCTCCTGCTTACTCATTCCCAGCCCCACTCTGCCATCCCACTATGCTGACAAAATTGTTTGCATTACCACAAAAAAAAATTACATGAAGAAACTGATCTGCATGATCTCCTGGGAAAAAAGGTTATTTTTCAGCTGGACAAGTTCCTGATACGGTTTGTATGGCTCCAGACATACAAACAACTGTGCCTCTGCAACTGAAGAGGTAACAAATGACTAAGGGCTACTTACAGCATTCTCAGTCACTCTGTGCTCTTTATCCTTTGAAGATACTACTAAGTAGTCATCATTGAGGCTTTACATCTATAAATATACACACTACCTCTCACTAAATGGTTTAAACAAGTCCTTAGAGCAAGTCCTACACAGCCCTTCTCAACTGAAAACACTGAGCCTAATATGAGGGAAGGTAAGGAAAAAAATGAATCTTCCAACACTCCCCTTCTTATTGCAGATCAGCATCTTCAATGAATGGAAAACATTCAAAAGTTTACAAGATTACACTCCAAACATACCAGAAAGTAATGCATACAGACCCAAAGAACAGCAGTGGTGTCTATTACTATGACTCATAGTTTGCCAAAGCTAGCTTAATCTACACAGGAAAAAGTCAAATGAACTCTCCTCTCGCAATATTTTTTAAACAGTTTTTAAAATTCTCCAGAGTTTCAACTGGATATTCCCAGAATGTAACATAAGATAAGCTTTACCAGCACATATCACAAGTATGACAGACATGTTAGTGTTGCCATATTTAAGATGCAGCATGCACAACAGAACATCAGTGTAATAACTTGCAGTATCCCTTTTCTCAATTTCATACTATTTTATGAGCATATTTTCTCGTTAATAAATGCTGATATATAGCACCCACAATGCTGCGTGTATAGCATGCCTTGAACACAGACTGCTACAGAATGTTTTTTTAAAAAACTTTTTAATTGCCCAGAGCACTGCATTAGCAGATCGATCATTTGCACAACAGCTCTGGAATGTAACAGGATTAGGTGTGTCCTCCAATCATTAGATGTTTATTTATAAACTAAACGCTATGCCTATTTGAATCCTGAAGGCTTTTCCTTTCGAAAAAGTATGTGATTTGATGACAGTGATAGAGTTCAATAAGCATTCTCTCAGAATGATAAGCAGCTAGTGTAAGACAGTAAAATTAAAGAGCTGAAATTTCTCATTGGATTAAAATTGAGAAACTGAGTTGGTTCGTTCCTGATAGCCCATACAGAGTACTCCTACATCAAAATATAATTTAACGAAAAGTTAATTCAGTATCTTTTAAAAATTATTGCATCAGCATTTGCAAAAGGCAAGAAACAACACATTAGTACATGTTCAAATACTGAGATGAGTTTACCATTAAGAACAAAAACTAGATCAACAAAAGTTTAAACATTACATCAATGTTTACTTATTTAGAAAAGGGATAGTGCATCTCTAACACATATGTAACCTTGAATAAATACAAACCCTGATAAAAAGAAAGCAGCATGCCAGATATCTCTGAAGACAGCGCCAATACTGCAAGGGGTGCTTGTACCGTAGCTCTGCACTGTTCCCTCCTGTGTGTTATCTGTGGTACTAGAGCCATCTCCTTCCCTATGTACTTCCAAATGTGCTGCTTTCCTTAATTTCCTTCATCAGAAGAGATTAAAATTGGAAGGTAGCTTTATAAGTGCAATCTACTAGTTCTATAACGTGTTGAGCAGTTTAAGCATGCAAAACCAAGCAAGATTTCAAAATATTTTGCTAAAGCTTTATCACGTCAACTTAATAAACTCCATTTAATAAAACTAAGCATAACACTTATTCATTATAACAACACTTAAACCCAAAATACATTTCATCTCATCAGAGGCTTAGACCTGCAAAATTCACTACTGCAGGTTTTCCCATTTTAATGGGACAATTCACTGTAGCAAACCATACTCAGTGAAGTGCTGGAAGACTTAAGTTCTACGCTTCCAATAGCATCTCCTTTAATGTATGTTTCCCACAGAGATCACTAGTCAGTATTGCACAGAGTTCTAAAACAAATTTGCAGTAATACTGTCACTTTACCACTATTCAGATACAAACTGTTCTGAGGCAAAATGTCAGATTCAATGCATTATAATTCAAATAAAACAATGCATAAATTAGTCAATGCATAAAAGTTAAAAAGCACCAATTAAGCACCCATTTTTAAGTTTCAGATAAAAAACAGAGCACCGATTTCTCCTCTCTTGCAAAGCAGAGACTGTAAAGCCCTACATTTTTTTCATGCACGTTCTTTAGAATGGTTTGACAATCCTAAATGATAAGTACTTTAACATAGACTATACCTTCTTCTTTTACCCCCTGTGCTGGGAGGTGGCTTAGGAGTTCGTGTTGAAACAATCTGACAATGCACAGTTCCAAGTAGCAACATTAGCCATATTGGCCCAATTACTTCAGTCAGAGGTATATTATGTGGGCTTTGGGCTGTACAGAATAACACTACAGCAGCAACTGGAAAAGAAGGAAAACGAAGTTGAGTTCAATATTTGAAATGTCTGAAATGGCCAACTCGTTACATGGCTTTTGTTAAAAAGATAAACAGTCAGCTGTAGTCCTTTACCTGCATTTTAAACCAACCCATGCAATTCTGAGAGGAAGGAATTATAAATGCAATGAAATAGGCAGTAATAAAGATTTAAACAGTTGCCTACTGTCTTAATATCCATCTCTTCTTTTACACTTGTGATATTACAGCTGTTGCTCAAAAAAAGGCGGCAGAATGAAGTAAAGGGGGGAAAAAAAGCATTTGGAAAGCTAGATCTGTCACGAAACAACTTTAAATTAAGCTGAAACTTCAGTAGGAGACAAAAAACAAAAAGCAAATGTCATCCTTAAAGCAGCCCAAATAAACTTAATTTTGTATCACTTATAATGATGTGGCACAATCTAACAAGTTAAGTGAGTGTAGGACTCATCAAACCAGGAGCAGGTTGTCCAGACAGGCTGAAGTCTCTCCATCCTTGGAGATATTCAAACCCTGACTGGACATGTCCCTGAGCAACCTGTTCTAGCTGACCCTGCTTTGAGCAGGGGTTCAGACTAGACGATCTTCAGAGGTCCCTGCCAACCTCAACTAGCCTGTGATTCTGGAAAACCATATATTTCAACACTGTAAGGACCAACAGATTACCAATTTTCTGGTAATGAGGAAAGATCAAAGACAAACCATGTAAACTATGAGGTAGTCCAGCTGAAGTGACCAGGACTCCAACCAGGACTTGTGATTGGAAAAGGGGCAGCTTCAAATTCCACAGTTAACTGTTAATTTTCTAACCCTGTAACCAGCTTTTCATATATAGCCAACACCCACGCAGCTCTTCTTGCTCCTGTACCCAGAGCCCAACCACTTCTACAACTCAGAAGTGTCTTTACAGGCTTCAGGTCAATCTAAACACATTTGACAGGCATGGGGCAGACAGAAGAGGCAATCCCCCTCTTTTCTCTGCTTATTGTATGTTCTTGTTGCTCTGCCTCTATGGCTTGAAGTGCTGTGTTCTGTAACTCAGCTGAGAGAAGCTATCAAGAAAAAAAAAGCAGAAACTCCAAGAAACAATTCAGAAACAGAACAGAATAATTCCCTGTGTCTAACATCCACACATCCCATGAAAACTTGGTTTTGTTCCGGTACCACTAAGAAGTGAAAGTCCCATAATTTAGACCTACTCCTAGCACAAGAAATACATGGTACAAGTTCAACAGCTTTCACCAGTTCTCTACTAAACTTAATTGAAAAAAATACAGCCACATGCAAATTTACGTGCCACATTCAAACACCTAAAATATATCACATGAAGCCACGCCTAATGCAGCAGATACCTGGATGCAATGTTTTCCACTAAAAAGAGATTAGACGTGTTTTTCATGAAATAATCTTTAGCAAGGTAACCAGTATTAGAAACACGATGAATGTACAAAACAATGGAATTATTTTTGATTGTGGTAATCTATTTCGAATTTCCCATCAGTCTTTTTCCTAAATTAAAGCACAGAACTCTTACATAGAACACATAGGGTATCTTTTATTACTATATGTGGACTAAGTTTTTGCCATATGAGGTTTCTCAGAAAGACAGTATGCATCAATCAGAAACCCAACTTACTAAAAAATAAACAAAAAAGGCACAGATAGTAAAAGGTACAGATAATACTACCTCATTCTAAATGAGCTTATCTGAGTTTCTCACACATACAATTAGCTTCATTAGGTATAAAGCGTAAATAAGTAGCCAATTTTGACTCCTACCATGCAATTTAGATAAACACATACTTCTGAGAACACAGAGCTCCACAGATCCATGTGAAATGATTTGCAGGAGTAGGCCTCCACAAAATAATTTCAAACTTCACTACAAGATTTCTTCTGCTACTTAAAAAACATTTAACAAAGCAGAGTGACCTAGAAGAAATCATCTTCTTCCAGCAGATACAAATCTGTAGATTGCAGATTCCCACCATGAAGTTTCACACAAATTTAGGAAAGTGTTACCATTTACCATTAATGTAATGTTACCATTACTACTGATCTTTTCAGTAGGATGGGAGGGAAATCCAAGAACTTCTTTCTGCACAGTGTGTCAATACACTGTAGTTCAGATTATCCAAGAATTGCTCCTACCAACAGCTAGGTCTTGGAACAGAAATTCTCACACCACTTTTAATTATTTCTTTACTTATTTATAGTATTTGGACTTGTACTTTTCTAAATTACAATGGTTTATTTTGTGAAACAGACACAAATGAAATTATATCACAGAGCAAAAAGCTGTATCAAAGAAAGCAACTGTACATTTCAAAGACCAACAAGCATTTATTTTTATAGCATTTAAAGCTTTGAAATATTTGTATTACCAAGTTTAAAAAGACATACATATATGTATCTCACCACAATAAACAATAATTGTATACTATTAAAGTTTCTTTTTCATACTTAAATATACAATAGAGATACACACTGTAATTTCACACTTCATTTTCCTATTAGAATATAGAAACTTTTTTAAAGTAAAAATGAGGTAATGCTATAAACTAAATGGATAAGGAGTCAGAAGAAAAAGGTTTTACTTCTACCTTAATTCATCAGCCTGTTCCATGACCTTGGACAAAACCCATTTCTCTATAGTTCTCTTATCACACATTTTGCTAATCATACTTTATACTAAAGGAAACCAATGCAAATAAAATCTGGAGTTTAAGTCTACAGCCAAGGAAATAATTCTTTTCTGTAGACTTACATAAATGCTAGCAAGTATCCTGCTAAAGCTAATCAATTTCAAAGCAATAATTCCAAGTAATGCAGTTCATAAATCTATAGAAAATACTTCATAATTAAATAAATTTATTTAACTAAACATATATAAACAAAATAAAGTCAGACCATTTTACAACAGTATCAGTGAGAATCTGTCATCACGACAGAAAGTCCAAGCTACAATACAAAAATTCAGATTCAGGGCAGAAATACAGCCACTGGAATTTGAAGTGTTTTGTTGTTACGTTGTCATAATAGATTCTTGATGTTTTGGTGCTTCCTTACCATTATTTAACTAAACATATATAAACAAAATAAAGTCAGACCATTTTACAACAGTATCAGTGAGAATCTGTCATCACGACAGAAAGTCCAAGCTACAATACAAAAATTCAGATTCAGGGCAGAAATACAGCCACTGGAATTTGAAGTGTTTTGTTGTTACGTTGTCATAATAGATTCTTGATGTTTTGGTGCTGCCTTACCGATTTTGTACAAAATTAATAACTGAGCACACCTTCTGAGTAAAATACAAGCAAAACTTATATAGAAGTGCTAGAAGGAGAGGCTTGAGGGGGGTTGTTTTAAATAGTTTCCAATTTAAAAAAATTGTCAATTGTAATGTACATGTAAGTGAAATTAAAGTCTTTAAATTTATTTCAAAAAACATCAAAAACTCTGTAGTTAATTCAGCACAATTTAAATGACAAGTGTTTCAAACAGTTGGATTATAGTGTAATATGGAATACTATTAATTCTTTTCCAGTATTTGTTAGTTCACAACCTCAGAAATATCAGAAATATTTTTTCACATTACAGACTATATGGATTAGGGAAGTGATGCATTCCAACCATAACCTCAGTAAATCATAGATCCCAAGAAATCGGAGGGGAAAAAAAGTTAATTACAAGATAGCTCTGTAATTAATGTCCTAAAAAACTTGCTTGCACTCAGAATCTGCATTGTCTTACTATTTTGCTGCTTTTAGAGTCTTATGAAGGCTCCACAAATTAAGTGTGGGTGTACTTTTAAAATAAATTTAAGAATGGGAATATAAAAAAATTACTATAATGGGGTTCTCAGAATAAGCCACCATATAACTTACGAATTTTACTACCTGTATTACTATAAATGAGATTAAAATTATTAACACTACAGGATCACTTACCATAGTATACACAAATGCTAACGTACGCAACAATACTTCTTAAGAACCTATCTCAGAAATGGGGATAAGGAGAAGTTTGACAGGAGACCACATGAATATTTGTCAATATTTCAAGTTTTGGGGCACTGGCACTGTGAAATTCATTTTATAGCTGCTAACATCATCACACAAGAGGCACTGAAGTCTTTTTTTTTTTTTAAACTCCATTTCTTGTTTTAAATACAATTTCCAAATGATACAGTGATTCACAACTGGCAAGGACAGATGGCAAAATTGAAAAAGTAATATTGTATTTTAATTGGATTTCAGTGGAAAACTTGTCAGTCATTTAGCTTCTCAGGGTACTTAAATTGCTCCCAACTTTCATTAACCTTCTGTTCCATTTCTGTTGTACACGCTTCTGATACACTTATTCTTTTGGTGACTTTCACACTGTTAAGATACTGACTCACTACATTACATTCTTCCCTTTCTAATTTTCCTCTTATATATTACATACAATTAAGAGAAGCACAAAGTCAGATTACTAGAACTCGAGATTGAGCTTCCCGAAAACTGAATTGCCTTCTGTTTGTTAACAGTTGCCCAAAAGTCCTTCTATAATCTAGGAAATATAAAATTAAGATGTACAGTCTCCCCATTGCAATGGAAAAAATAGCAGAAGCACATAGGACAATAAAAGCCCCCCATTTGCCAGTAATTCAGGAGCACGGCTGAGGTCTGACTAAAGTATAAGCTAGAAATTCACTGCCTCTGACGTGAAAATAACACATGGAAGGACAACTGGAAACTGGTCAAACAGATCATCCTACCAGGCTGCACAAGCTGCACGCACCTTGGCATGTTTGGCCTTGCTTGTTTCTTGATCAGAGCTCTTGATCTGCACAAGTACCAGAAAGACCAAAAGCCCAAGACAAAATACACTGCCTAAGCCAAAGGTTTCTTTGATATTTGCTCAGTTCTGAACTAAATTAGATAGTCCTGGAAACCTAAATTATATACCGAGATGACAAACTAACACGCGTGCTAAATGCTGAAGAAAGCCTGTGAGGAAATCCTTAAGTTTTCAGTATGCCCCCTTTATATATGTAAAAGAAGTGTTAACCAAAAGACACATGCTTGGGACTGCTTTTCTGAAATATTAGAATGAACCTTAACAGCATAAAGTGAACCAAGTAATATACAGCAGCTTCCATATTGTTAAAATAAGGCATTCGGTTGAAGCTGATCCTGTAATCCAACTCTACCTTGAAGAAGGTAAAGAACAAGCAGCCAGAAAAAGATGACCCTCGATGTCACTTGTAGCCACCACCTGTAGAAGAATGGAAAGAAAACAACTCTCACGATTCCTTTGCGGGTCAGAGATGTCCAAGGACTTTCAGGTTTTGCTTTAGCAAAAGCAGATCCTTTAAAAAAAGAAAAGAAATTTTGATATATTTCATTGTTATGGCTAATAATAACTTTAGTTGTTCAATAGCAGAGTAAAGATAGTTATTTAAAGGAGCAATTATTAAACATAATTATTTGAATAAATTTTGTACTTCCACCATTTCACTATCTCCTCAATCCAAAATTTGCAAAAATGGTTGGTGCCCTCTTGACTGCCATGATCAGGAACTTCTACAAATACCTAGATTTTGGAAAGTATGAATAACAAAACATTACCATTTCTTACTATGCCAAAATTATTTTAAAATAAATTATTGAAAATTGTTCTGTTTCACTGAGGTATCAGAAACTTGATATGAAGCAACAGGAAGTCATATGAAAACTCCACATGCCCGTGGAGGCACAGCAGAGCCCTTTCCCAACACAGCAAAGGGATCTAAAACATCAACATCTGTAAATTGCTCCAGCCTTGTAATTCAGGAAAATGGAATAAGGTTGAGAAGTACAGAGGAGTATCTGTCCAACTGAGGACTAGCCCCAGGAGCAGGGAAGCTACCCAAAGAATAATTTACTTTATTTACAATTTACTTCCTGCAAATTCCCAGTTCTCTGGCAGCTAGAAAACTGTGTAACATTTACTTAATGGGGGTGTGACTTAAATTATGCCGAGGTTACTGCTTGGAAAGGGCAATTACTGTGTGCTGCTACGCCATCTCCACCTTGTTTACAAGCAGAACTGACATTAGTGAGCTCTGTGCTGGCACAGGTAAAACACTGCCAGTACTGGAACTACTTTAATGCCGACTTTAGACATCCATGCAGAGCAGTCATTTAAGTTATTCATGTATATCACTATATTGACGTGGTCTACTGCTGTTCCTTAACTCCTAAAAGCATTTAATTTTCAGTTCGGTTTCTTTAAAGTTCAAATGGTATTTGATTTTGTTTCTCTCTCACATTCCCATTTTTAAAAAGTTATATTGCTAGGTGATGTGATAAAAGCTTGTCTGCACACCTGCAGAGGAGCTCAAAGAGACAATGGCAGGTGGGGGAGCCCAAATAATACCCTGTCGGGGTTCTTCTAGACTTATCACTGGAGCCATCAGTCCATGGAAGGCCCGTCTCCACAAGGCCAGAGCAGGACAGAGGCACAAGGGCAGGCGGGAATCCAAATCAAGGAAGTAACACCTTGACCAGGCCCCTCCCAGGGCTGTCCCAGCAGAGCCATCAGCCCCCGCTGTGCAGGTGTGAAACCACCATCACCACGAGCCATGGGGAGCAGCTCTCCAGATCACCTTTCAGACGAAAGGGGGTTGCTGCCCAGGGGTGTGGGACTCATTACGGGATGCAGGGGAAAAGGAGCTCAGATTGCACAGGACTTACTATGGGATGCTTGGGGAAGAAACCAAGGCTGGGAGAAAGCAGGGGTTTAGGTGATTTGGGGAGAAACAAGTGCGGGGAAATTGAGGGGTGAGGGGATAAAAAGGACTGGTCATGCGTAAATAGCTGCTGCTCAGTACGCTGCTTGTCTGGCCATGCCATGCGCCTGATCATCACAGTCTGTACTATCTTCTTATTAAATTCCTTTAACTCTCTCCTGGGCGGAGGGCGGTCTATTCTGTGTGCATCCATGCGTACGGGGGGCTGAGTGCCAGCACCAGGAGTCAGACATCAGAGCATGAGTCGGGGGGAGGGCCGTGTGTCAACGAGTGCAGGTGTGCGAGTGAGCATGCAAGTGCTAGTGAAGATCAAGCCAGACTAACCGGTGAAGGGGTGAAGTGGCCTGGGAGCAAGGGGGTGAGCGGGTCTCTGACGGCCAGCTCTGGGTGTGAGGGTGCCTGTGTATCTCTGAGGGCAAGAGCACAGCAGGGTGCTTTGGTTAATTCTAGACCGAATTCAAAGAGCACTACCTGGAATGGATTCAGGAGACCATGCTGGCTGCTGGGCTCATGGAAAAAAATGCTAAATAATATTTTCCCTAGCCTTCACGAGGCATGAGGGAAATTAAATAAAGTTAAAAATAAATTAAGACTAAATAAAGACTTTTTGAAAAGTCTCCTATCATCTGACCTTCTGTTGCTGTTTTGTTATTTAAAACAGGCAAGAAATATTCAAGGCCTATACAATTTTTGCTCTCCAGAAATTTCAACATAACTTTTCCTCTAGATGTCAGAAGATTTGGAAGAAGTCTGAATGCATGATAATAGGAGATTTCTGAACTAGTAACTCCAAAACTTTGATCCATGACAATCCACGTGTTTCTTTTTTACAAAATCTAAATCTATAGAACAAAATCTAAATCAAATTTTTAAGCCTTCAGGTTAATCTAGAGGTCATCTTTTAACAATATTTCCTATTTGTCTTCTTTAGAGAGGAGTTACATAGGGTTGGTTGTTGGGGCTTTTATTTTTAAATACTTACTAATACACTCTTGTTACAAGACACAGGATAGCAGTTATTTTTATACTAAGAAATTCAGCTTTTTCTAGCTCAGGACCTACCTCTTACAAGATCAACATCTATGAGGTCTGGTTTCACATGTCCTGTTTTCTTTGGTTTGTTTCTCAAACCCTGCAATAGGCAAATACTATCAAAATACATTCATGCAGATGACAGACATTACGAAAGAAAAAATATTGATGTGGTCAGTAATTGTATTTAACCTATACTGTTACTGAAAATTCAGACAAATATGTCAACTTTATATGTTTAAAGTACTATAAAATAAACATTCCAAGGCACAAGGCACAATAAATGCCTTTCACACACTTTACAATCTAAACAAAATCCAACCAATTACTGACCCATTAGGTAATTTCTCAAACATAGCGAAGCACTGAGCACTCATCTCCCATGGCTTGGAATTATGCAGACAACATATGCACACACTTGCAAGAATTAGTAGTACATTTATATTAGGTTTTCAGAACTGTTGCAACAAATTACTTTCCTGAATCTCTTTTCTCCTTAGATGACTAATTAAACTTTACAAAATGCTTACATTGCAACTCCCTAATTCCAAACCTAGGTAGCAAATCACGTTTCAATGCAAGAGCCATTGTCAGAAATCCAAATTATAGAAAAGTATTGAATTTTTCTTAATAGTGAATATAGATTCATCTATTAAAAAGAGGAAAACAAGTCCACAAAACAGGAAAGAAGCAGAAAAAAAAAGCAAGCTTATTTTGTCTTTTAGAAACGATATCTTCCTTCACTGAAGAGCCAAACTATCTTGCAAAACTTTCAATTTTGTTTTTAATGCTAAAATGTGATGATATACTCTCAAGTCCGCGGGTTTATTCTGATCCCTTTAGATTACGCTCTTGGTCACATCAGCCAATAATGATTCCACAGAGTACAGTTCATACAGAATAAAATACAACATTTCAAAAAATATTTCAGGTACCAATGGAATTATGATGGAAGTGGTTTAACTGCTTTCATTCAAAAAGCAGTTAAATTCACTGGTGAACTGTAGATTTCCACCATTGTCATATTTCATCCATGTGTAAAAACATTAATTACTTAAATGTAAAAATTAAATTCCGATGAAAGCATAAAAATGAAATTATTATCAATGAGAAAAAGATCAGTGAAATCTGGTCATGTTAATCTTCATAAGAACAATATCAAGCAAATTGTTCAAATAGGTAGAGTGCAGCTCAATATTTCTCACATCTAAATTCAACTGGATTTATTTTTCATGCTGAAATAAAAATTAAAAAAAACCAACTGTTCACAATGAACTAGATATACAGTCATCGCCTGATGCATCTATTAGAAAACTGACAGTTTGCTTGAAATGAAACAAAATTAATACATAGAACTGAAACATGGATAGGACAAAATGTGCTCTGAGGATGACAAATACAGAAAACCAGCTGTATTGTAGACTTAAGCGCTGCATAGAGCTTAACATGCAAGATTTATACAGAACAGCAGTCTTAAAACTGCAGTAATTTTACGTGGAATGAGAAAACAAGCCCATAATTAGAATTGGAAATATTATAATTCTAGAACCAGCTACAGATTCTTGTGAAATCTTGCATAAGTGAGCCACTCTTTCATAAAAAGATCTAAAGCTTAAAAATAAAATGCTGAATGATATGATAATTTTCAAATGCACTACTGCTTATGGGCCACAAGATTTTTCTTGAAAGTCTAAATAAAGATGTATGTGTATCTTAGAAAAAACAACCCCCTGAAAACACATGCACAATCCTAGGAAAAATTTACCACTGTGGCTAAAACTATGTTTTCAATTTAAAGAAAGAATTCTGCAAAAAATGTCAACAGTATAACTTGATGCATCTTTCATAGGAAAAGAAATGGTGACACATTCTTTAAAAATTCCGTTGGTCAAAACTCAAATGCTTTCAGTGTCCATGGATTACACTGAATTGGTGGTTCTACTTTTTGCCACACACAGTGAAAGAATTCCATTTATTAAGATGCAATTTCTCCACTTTCTTAATGCATCACAAATATCTGTAATATATGTGGAAAACAGCAGTTTCAAACTAAGGTTAATTAGAAAAAATATTTATACTGTTCCATACTGTTCAGGCTCATCCAGTTAGTTCATACAATTTCGATTCCGCACCGAACACATTTCAGCTAATAGCAAAAATAAAGTTTAAATAAAAATGCTTAAAAATAGTTGCTATTATTGTAAAAATTCTTTTGCACAAATTTTAAAATTAATCTTAATAGATTCTATTATAGTTCTAACTAAACTGTAAATTTGTAGTATCAGAAACAGATTTCCTACTAAAAAGTAATAATGTAGATTTTTAGTAAAGTTCATTTATAAACAGTACTGCAGTAGCTTTGAGATTAAAGTGCCGATGTGGAGTACTTGAATTTAGTAGTCTGTTCCAGTGTTACCATTATTACACTAAACTCAAGCAACACAAACTCGTATAGACACCATCATTACTTTGCTAGTTATTGGACTCCAGAGCCAAAGGAGATGCATTTCGAATAAGCACAAGGCATTATTTGCAGTAAATTATTTGAATAATGCCCTATTATGCACTAGTTACAAGAACTTCTGTCGTAACGGCAATTGGTTTTCATGGTCGTGGAAAGGACCCTGAAAACAAGTAAGACGCTAGGCTCTCAGTTTGAAATTAGTTGTACCGATTGCCACGGACATTTCTGAAAGCTCTCTCTCTGCACGCTTCAGACAAACGGCACTGCAAGGCGCAATTTTCCCGCAATAGACTCCTGCTTGTCCTAACAGCGCTTATCCCGGCTGTAGCTGGTGCTGCACTCAGAAGCGTGCTCCCCTGAAGATCCACCGGGCACCTCCAAGTAACCCGAGCCGCCCGGCACAACCCCGGCCGCCCGGGTCTCCTCCGGGCAGGGCAGGCCGGGAGGGCGGGCGGGCAGGCCCCGCGCGGGGCGTGCTGCTGCCGGGGCAGGCTGCGCGGTCAGCGAGACGGGGATGTACAGCACCGCAAAGATTCGGGCATCGGGGTTAGAACCACTTCTAAAAATACCATCAGCTCCGGCTTAAAAGTTAATTTGCAGATTCTTGTACAGAAATCGGGGAACTCTGTAGTTCAGGTCAGTACGAGTTTCCATGTGAAGCAAACAAGTCCCCCTAGCACATTTTGTTTAGCTATTTAAGTACTGGGGAGGAAAAAAAAAACAAACAACCCACCCGCAGGGAAACTGGAGCAATGTACGTTTTGCTAATGTTAAGAATTAGCAATGCCTTGAAACTCATGCAGTAATAGCATACTTCTCATGTGCAGTATTTGAAGGAAAAAAAGGTTAATTGCAAGAAAATGTTAATTAAATTAACATCATGGAGTATGACATAATACACAATCCATAAAGCTATTACATATAGGACTGATTTCTTTTTCTCCAAAACAATTTAGCAACGTGGCAGACATTGATGGCACTGTTAGTTAAACCAAAACGCAAAGAACACTGTTAAACTGCTTGTTCAGAGAAACAAAGCCTGAAGTACTTACCAGTCTAATAAACTGTACAAAACAATGACAGCATCATAAAGGAGGAAAAGTAAACTGCAGGTATAAGGTTACTAACTGAAAGTAAAGAGAGCTCAGATAACTGACATTAGAATTCATCACAAAGAAAAGTGAAAGACAGAGGTACTGCAACAACTAAGCCCTGGCTTAAGATAGTTGAAAAAAAAAATGTACTGACATACAGAAAGATGCAGCACGTTAAATGCTGCAGTTATTAATTATATGAAATAGATAGAGCATAATTCCCCGGTTACGTTTGGTTACACTCCAGAAGTCTGGTTTTACTTTACCAGGATTAAATACCACCACATACATTGTAAATTACATCAGTGTACACAACCACAGACAGCACTGCTGATAACTGGTCAAAAAAAAAAAGTTGAAATGCTGTAATATTATTACCTTTATTTCTCTTTGCTCTACTGATTTTTCCCATATTTGTTGATCATATGCCCCAATCTAAAAAGAACACACAAAAATATCTACATTAGGTTTTAAAAGACATTGATCAAACAAAATCAATCAATCTTCAACAAGACAAGCATGAAGACAGCAGGTTACTTCCTTGGGGAGACTTATTTACAAAGAAATCTTTATCTTCTCCGTTCTATCTTGACTGGACTGGATCTAGCTAACCTGTAAATGAGTTGTGATAGAGGGGAGAGGCAAGCAGATAGCCTCAGCCTCACTGCATGACTTGTGCAAGGCAGAACCGGGAACACCAGACTGCCTCCCACCTCAGGTCGGGATTCCAGCCTCCGTACTGACAGAGAGCAGATCCACAGCAGCAACACTGACAGTCTTTCAGTTAACTTCAGAGAAAATACCACGCACGTCTAGTTGAACTCATACCTTCAATTAATTTGTTATTTTTTAAACCTTCTTCCTCTGTATTTCCCATTCCATTCCACCCACTTTTACAGCTACATTGTCTTTAGCTTTATCTCTTAAGATTGCACAGCAACAAAATATATGGTCAGGCTGGTAATCAACTAGATCACAGGCCAGGGAAAACTCAAAGAGTATCAGGAAATGCCACTTTTCCCGCTGAAGCACTGGTGAAATAATGTTCCTATAGTAGACGTATTCCCAAATTTGTTCACTCCCATTAAGCTGCTAGTCTATTTACTCATGAAACTCTTCTGAAGATCTCAGTTTTGTCTAAACGTGAGCAAGTTTTTAGTTAAAAAAATGGAATAAAAAGGAATTGTTTTCTCTCAGGCTCTAACCTCACCACAGCACTGTAGAAAACTTGGTGCATTTATAAGAGCAGAACCATAGAAAGACTGAAGGTTGATCCTGCAAGCAGTTATTAAAATCCTAGCACTAAGACCAGTTTTGATGAGTTCCGTCTTTTTAAATAACCATCAATACAGGTAGCTATAGTTAATTTAAGAAATGACTCTGCACTTGTTTATACAAGAAAGCCACCCTATGACTGTCAGATATTTTGAAGAAGGTAAACTTCAGGAAATTCACATGTAAGATAGTGACAAGAACGAGTCAATATATGAGACGATATATCCAAGTTTTGTAAGAAGTTATCAAAGATCGTCAGATTGCTTTGAACTCTGCACAAATAGTATTTCTAGAAAATATTCAGTAATGATCTCTCTTACTATGTCAACTTTAAAGCCTATCCATCCCAGCAGTTCTACCTAGACATATACATGCATGTACACACCTATGTGTGCACACACTGCTAGATATCCAGAGTTTGATTCATATCACAAACTCTGAGCAGCTAAGTGCAAGATCGCTTTTAGGTCACGAGGGAGAGACAGACACGCTTCCCAAGATTCAGAAACCCTTCACTGACTGTGCAGAGAGCTGATAAAAGCAGCTTAGTCCAGACACCTGACAGAGAGGCAAGAGGAACCCCCACCATTTGAGCAAACCTGCTTAACTTCAATCTTACTGCAAGAGCATGACTTCTCGTTCCAGTTCGCAAACTGCAACAGACATAAAAGGCCCGAGCACGAGTGCATACACCTTAAACCAGAAATCAATGTTCTGATTTGTCTTTTACTATTTCAGTCTTCAGTGTTAAATTAGCAGATGTTATTAAAAAAAAAAAGTTATTCTTGGTTAAAAAGGATCTTTTAACCAAGGATCCAACATAAATGCAAAAAGATATCCAGGGAAGCCAATAGGCAAACACACCTATAAACAAAAAAAATCTAGAGGCATCTTTTGTGCCTCTAAACCTGACCCATCAGGGGAAAAACAAGAAAAAAATAATAAAATTCTAATTTATAGCAGTAAAGTCCAAAGCATATCTAAAATTGAAAGTGAGAACAGTGAATTGAATTACTGAACTTCCCATTCTCAAATTTAAATAATATTTCCCATTCACAAGAGCTAAGTACCCAAACAATTTCTGTAGTTTGCTACCTTAAGACTCTGAAAAAAAAATCTACTGGCTTTTTGGTAATAATAATAAATACTTTGCACCTCTCATTTGGGAAAAAAAAGTAGACTGCGGAAAATAATTAAGGAGTCAGGCACTGTACTAGGCAGAATTAAGCACTTGCTACAATTAAAGTAATTAAACCAAAGGAAGTTTAAGAGCTAACTCCACCTGGATAACAGCCAGCAATTAAAAAGTTAGTATATTGAATAACCACTCCACCCAGACATTTATATCTAATTGTTCTGGCTTTTTCTCTAAATACATTTTAAATGAAATTTCAGGCCTTCCTGTTTTTCCATGAAATTTACTGAGAAGAGCCCCGAGTGAGGTTTTGTGCTGCATAATATTGCGTCCTCCCCTCCTCACTTCCAAAAAAGATTTCTTTCTACAAAGACAGAAAAGGGGATGCAAGTCTGTCTCCCTCTCGATTATGCAAGAAACAAATGCAGAAGGAAGCCTTTGTGCCAATAAAGCTGTAAAGCAAACTCTGTATTCCTAATTCCATTCACAGCTGAAACTGGTGTAGAGTTGAAAGAGTCTCTAAAAGACCGTTCTTCTTTTAGACAAAACACAGACCATTTGTTAAAGGAATTCTGGGAAACAGATCCCAGAAGACATCCGAGGCAAGGAAGTTGCCTGATTTAAAATTTGACTTAGTTGTATTTTCCTACAAACATTTCTTCTCCCTCAAGGCTAGGTAGCAGCTTCTGTCTCCACAAAAAGACAGGAAGTAGGGATTTTGCCATTCACGTTTTTCTTTTAACGTTGCCCCATAAAGCAATTCTTCCAGCAGGAGGTAAATGAGGGAGACAAAAAAACTTTAAGGGAGATGGTCTTTTACAACTATTTTATTAGACTAGTGGATCTGGCCAATCACCTCTGATCAACTTTAATTATTAAAATCTGAGCACAGGGCTATTAAGTAAAGGCATACTGTTGCAAAGTGAAAAGAGTTAAAGGGATAATTACAGACAGCAAGTATCATTACAATCTCTCACAATTTTTTTAATCTACCTAATTTCACCTCTTTGTGTTTTAAGAAAGTTTTAGAAGCACTTTAGGGAGCAGGCGTACGTGCTCAGCACATCAAATTTAGACCTGATACTCAATTTTCCTTCTCTCCGTCTGCATAAGCATCCCTCTATACTTATCTTGCAAGTGTATCAGAAGGAAACACGTGAAAACAAAGGCATCGTTATGAAGTAGCATACTGGCACACTTCATTTCCCACATGAAACAAAAATAGGTAGAACTAATGTTACTGAAACAAGGCAAGTAAAAAGCATGGGCATTAATTTTTTTTCTTCTCTACCTTACATCAGGAAAACACATTTACAGTTTGTGAAACATATCTTGCAGAATTCATTGAAAAGTGTTTTTCATTGACAAGGTAAATTATAACATATAATGATTACCAGAGATGACAGACACCTGTATGAATTAAATTCAAGAATGTAATTCCTGAATGAATTCAAGAATGTAAGTTAATACTAGCAAACCTTCCCAGTTTTAAATTATTGAGAGCAGCAGTCAATTCCATCCTCAAAGAGTTTTGATTTACAAGTATTTGCATCTAATTTATGTTTCATGTTAAATCTAAATATTAAGCTGTCACATGTTTGCATGCAGGCTCTAGCTCTTGGCTATTCATGCAATTCTTTAAAATTGTACATACCTGCAGGACACTGAAAAGAAGTCTAGCATCTAGCAATGCCAAAGAAATTAAGCTCTAAAGGCAAATACAATGAAGGGATAGCTTTCTAGAGATAAGATCATTCATGCTTCCAACCTGAAGAATTTAAATATACACAAAACTTGATCAAAGCAAGCTTTCCCTCAATATGCAGCTGTCCCCAGGGCTCCTCCGCAGGTGTTCAAGCTTCCTGTGCCTGGAACTGTTAGGCCAACATGAAGGCCCAAATCAACTCAAGTACCTGTATACTCCTGAACCCACCAACTCTACCTGGAATCTCATCCATTATAGCTGCAATTTCTGCAGTATCCTTCAAAGAAAATTTAAAGTACAAAATATAAGGGTCCAAAAATTGACCAATTTTTAAGTATATAACGATAAGCAATGCTTTTAAAATCTGTTCAAGGCTTCATGCAAGACTGTTTGTATAATAGCTTGTCACGGATATTTTCAATCCATCAGTCCAGTCTACAACTGGCAAAAGACTTTTTTTTAGCAAACTATACAACACAATATCCCAATTTTAATCTGATTTATCACAGAAATTTATTCTAATTTAATTTATAAAATATCTAATCAAAGAGGATCTGAAATTTGTATTCTATAGCATTTGTTTAGTTATTAAGATTTGGCAGAAAATAAATTAACAAAAAAATCTCCCTTGACCTTTTTTAAATTATTTGTTAACTCGAGTTAGATAACAAGCCTATCTTATTCATTTTTAAATGTAACTTTCATCACCAAGCATCAACACAACCCTGTTGCAGGAAACTTGTCAGTAATATGTTACAGATATAAAAAATTGTGATATAACCTACCTGTAGCAGAACTAGATAAACTAGCAGATGTTATTTTATACACATTTAGTTTAAATCATGCATCCCAGGCTTCCTCAATGCCAAGATTCTATCCAGTCTATCCAAACCAGTTACCTCTAAAATGTTCAGTTCTCAAGATACCGTGCCTCAATAAACACCGAGTAAAGAAGATGAGAGGAATTCTGTTCCTTTATGTATTTGCAGAATTAACAACTATTCTTCAAGCAGCTATTAAAATTTTCAGCATATAAGGGATTATATGCAGACTGAAAACTCTGCCAGTCTTTC
Source organism: Aptenodytes forsteri (assembly GCF_000699145.1). Taxonomy (NCBI): domain Eukaryota; kingdom Metazoa; phylum Chordata; class Aves; order Sphenisciformes; family Spheniscidae; genus Aptenodytes; species Aptenodytes forsteri. The sequence continues at coordinate 6,166,496 of NW_008796221.1, read as the reverse complement.
ACAATGGAAAAGTGGGGGTTTAGCATCCTAAATTAACTAAGCATAATAAACTTTCAAATAGGTTTTCTAGGAAAAAAAAACCCCAACATTTCTTCACAAGTAATTAATTGTCAAAAAATTTATTAACTTGTACGTGACTTGGCATGGGATATTAAGCTATACAATTACACATTTGGCAAAACTAAACTAAACTCACCTGATAAAGCTCGCTCTTTACTGAAAGATTAAATAAATTTGAGATCCTTTTTAAGAGCAGACTCGTCATAACATTTTCTGGTTTTAAGAGATATGTGCACCTCTTGAAATTACCTAAAATAACTGCACTTATTCGTTCCCAATCAAATACCTCAGAAAGCATTTGATCACATTTCTTTATATATCTAAAATTTGTTTGGCACCTGTACAGTTTGGTTTTGTAACATTAAGAGCAATTAGCCTAAGTAAAAAGTTAAGCTATTGAAAACACAGCTAATTTTTACTTCAAATAAAGCCCAGTGCGAAGAGTTTCTGCACTGCGCAATATTTCTTCCCAGTGTCTTTCTCATAACAAGCCATATGTGCATCAAGATTGAATTTGAGCTTTGTGAATGACACTGATATTCACTTTAAGCTAATGTAGTGATGGTATCCACCTGTAGCCCAATACTCGCAAGGCCTTCTGATTCTAATGGAATCGATCAATATTTCAGGAGACATTTATAATTTATGACCAAGCAGACTGGCAAAGATTATAATCCGAAGAATACATAGCATTTCCTGCTGGACCTTAAAACTTTAATGTTTATCAATAATGAAACCTGCATGCTAAGCTTTGCTCTTTAAAACCTCTAAACACTTTTACAAGCAACATCACAATAGTATTACAAATCCAAAAGATACAAGATACAGAGCTTGGTAAATAAAAACCAAAGTTGCTTCCTTGGACTGTCTACCAAGGAAATAAAGAGTTTAACACCTTGTTAAAATATTTAGTGTTAAAATATTAGCTAATATACTTAATTAACTTTTACACTCCAACATTCTTCAAAAAAAGGTATGATTTTATGTATCAATTTTAATATTAAGATACCGATGTATAAATAATTTCTATATATGTAATATTATTCATTTAAAATACCTTTAAAAATGCTTCATATTTAGTTTAAGTATACAGTTTCAGATATTAGACAAATCATTTCTCATTTTCTCAAAACTCAGAACAGGATTATTAAAAGTTATTTTAAACCCCACTTCATTTCTTACATGAACAGATCCCCATTGCAGCAAAGGCAATAATCTAGTAGCTCAGCAGTATAATTCTCTCTGTTGGAGCAGATTTCTACCATTAGGATGATTTTTTTTCAGGATGTTTTTCGTTTTCAATGGTGGTGGGTTTTTTCAATTTTGTTTATGGTGGATATGTGAACCGGACAAGCTGAGCTAAGAGAAACTTAGCTAAGAAACCACAGATAGAAATCACTATATAATAGTTGTACACTGTCTGCTAATAGCAAAGAGTTTAGTAACTTTTAGTCAAATGGAGAAGGACAATGAAGGGATTAAAGCTGTACATCCTAAGGTGCAGAGCTTTGGATTTATGACTGCTGAATTGTTACCTCTGATTACTAAAAGATTCTGGGATTCCCCTCCCATCTCCCTGTTCGGCCCCAGAGGGAGAGCTGAAACCAACTGTTTAGAGTAAAATTAAGCAATTCAAAACTTTAAGAGTTAAGAATAAATAACTGTTTGAATTGCTAACTAATGACCTGCTTAAATTCCGGCAATAACTGCAATAGCACTGGACTTACAGCCATTTCACTGAACAGTAATTTTACCAAAGCTTACTTCAAAGATACCATCCCTTTCAGAGTACAGTAATACATAATTAAACATTTATCAACTATGTATTAATAGTTTTTCTGTATCATTCTTTACAGATTAATTCTTGGTAACATCAGTCAGCCCTACTTATTGCCCTGAGTAACTGTTTACAGATTTTAGCATATCTACTAAAAACACGAAACATCTTTTTTCATCGCACAATTAAAAATAAAGGAAAATTATATACATAAGAATAGTTAGAAACAGTTTGCAGGTTAAACTAAATGAGAGTACAGGAATAACCAACACCTACTCTAAGCCATTTCGTAGTGACATGAACTGGACACTAGGGGTAACTTCAGGTACCATTTCTTTGGCTTAAGTGGACTATTGAGCAAAACCTAAAAAGAAGCACAAACTGAATGAGATTCCATCTCTGTCATTAATCCTAATTAAGCACAATCCCTTCTGATAATATTTACTCATCTTCAAATTTCAAACTAAAGTCATCACAGAATCGCACAGGTTTGAACCTCTGGGAGTCATCAAACCCAACCTCCTGTGCAAAGCAGGTCCAGTTACAGCAGGCTGCTCAAGGACTTATCCAGTAGAGATCCGAACATCTCCAAAGATCAGACATTTCACAGCCTCTCTGGGGTCCTGTCTCAATGCTTAGCAAACCTCACGTTAAACATTTTATCCTTATATCTAATCAGAATTTCCCACATTTCAACTTGTGTTCATTGCCTCTCATGCAATCTCCGTGCACCTCCGAGAAGAGCCTGGCTCCATCCTCTCCACGGCCTCCAAAGCAGTAGTTGTGATAGCAGTGAGCTCTCCCCTTTGCCCCCTCTTCTTAAGACTGAGCAAACCAAGCTCTCTCAGACTCCTTGTACATCACACGCTTCAGCCCCATAACAACCTTGGCGGCCCTCCACTGGGCATGCCAAGGAATGCCAATGCCTTTCTTGTACCGGACAGCCCAAAGCTGGACACAGCACCCTAGATGCTGTCTCACATGAGCTGAACAGAGGGGAATAATCCCTTCCCTTGACCCACTGGCTACACTATTGCTAACACAGCCCAGTTACTCTCCAAGTGTTAAGAATTTAAGACCTCTGCAACACTTTTTTTTTTTTTTAATTTTTTTTACAATTATGTACTTGCACAAAACAAAGCAGCCTCAAGACGTAACTGGGAAAAGAAAACCACTCTGACAGCCTCATTATTCAGTGTAATTCCCTGAAGACCACTGAAAATCCAGCAATTTTACCAGCATTGTAACTAGGATTTTAAAACAGCACTGCCCTTAAGCCCCTGATCATTTCCACTTCCCATGGCACACTTTCCTTTCTCAGGAAGAGAAAAGAAAATGGTAGGTTAGTTTCACAAGGCATAATGAAACAATTCAAGAATCAGAGAATCCCTCTCAAGACAGAGGGATTTCAGGTCCTTGCTCTCTCCCCGCCACTCATCAACTCCTTACAGATTCACAGTCTTAGGTTTAACTGGATTAGACCCCTGACCAAATTCACCAGAGAAGTGCATGAAAGTCTGTGGGAAGGCAAAGCAGGCATGGAAGCCAACAGCGAGGCAAAATGCAAGCCTGCTTTGTTCAGCCACAGCACCAATTTTTGAGTGATCTTTTGCACGAGATTCAGAAACTTGAGTTTTGTCTCACCGAAACAAGGTGCTGAAGGCAATCCCCACTATTTGGTCAGATGGCAACTTGAGTACCAAATCCCAGCACTACATGGAAGGAAACTCTTCTAAACACACTTTTTTTCCCTCAATGCTTTCACAAATAGCCAGCTCCAACACTTTTGACAAGTTTTGGCACTTGAAGGCAGACCTTTTTGAACTGCTGCAGTTTCAGCATCCCAAGTTTTAGGTAATATAGCCATACAGCCCGACCATTTGACAAAAACTGGTTTTGGTGCCAGCATCACCAATGCATCAAGTGAATTCAGGGCCAAGAATGAAATCCCCATTTCAGGGAATGATATAATTTTCATTTTATTTCCTCCTTTATTAACTTGGCAAGTACAGTCTCGGACTAATGAGCTGTAAAATACTGAATATTACAGATCTTAAAGCAATGCAATTAGAACTCTAGTTTCGCCCTTTAAAGCCATGAGAGAGAAAACATTTCATTTGTTTTATTGTGCCCTTTAACAGCCATGCCCAAGGGACACCCGAAACAGCGGAAAGCTGCTTTGGCAGTTAATTGATATGCAGTCAGATGCAGGATTTGGGTTCAATTCATTCAGTTCCATTCTGCCTTCCCCTACAACCATCCCCAAGAGAAGGAACAACATAATTCTCCCCTGCAATATTATCAACAAATTTGTATAAAGTTCCCCATTTTAGCAGCAAGGCTTCTGTGAGGACTGAAAATCAGAAAGTTGTTAAGGTAGATTTATGTACAGTCTCCAAACTGGAAACCAGACCAAAAATTGCACTTCTATTATCTGTAAAGCTTGAAAGTATTATAAGAAATTAATGCAAAAAGCTTAAGTTACAACCAATTTTATTATTTTTAACATCAGTTACTGTTACTGAGGCAATACTTCAAGTATGCATAAAGTATCAGTATCAGAAAGGTACGCCATCAGATACTGAAATCATTTAAAATAATTGTGGGGGTGTCAGATTTTTTCAGAGGAAACATTATGATCGTTTTCTCCATAAAATGCATCAATTACAAATCTGAAGCAAGTTCTGTATACTGGTAAACACACATAATCCTAAGGATATTAACTAACAAAGTGCATCTATGTGAATATTAGCTCGGTAGCTTTCTGGGACCAAAGTAATGAACCATTCCAGAGAGCAATGCAGACACCTCTGCCACACCCTTTTATTGCAAGAACCAGTGCAGCAGAAAGAGTTGAAAACAAGCTAGACAAACCCTGTCTGACACACAAGTATCTCAGCACTGCACTCTCCAGTGCATCCAGGAACACAGCAGAGGTTTAATTTATTTTGCTTTCTACAGAGCCAACCTGTATCTAGCAGGATATATTTGTTCAGATTTCATGCCTTGCAAAAGTATTCGTACCAGCTGGGAAACACTAGCTATCACTGGAAGCAGTAAAGCTGTGTCCATGCAATCTTGTATCTCAGATAACAAGCTGGTATAATATACTATCTGAAATCTTACAATCCAACTTAAAATAACTAAGAAATTATTATTGTATTTTTACAAGACAGTAATCAAGAGCTCCAATGCACTAAAAGCAGAGTAAATCTATTGCAACAACAAAAAACAAGTTTACATAATAAAAGGTCTGACCTTTTAAACGATTAAGCACATTACTAAATCATCCTCGTGTGAGAGGCTCAATTTCAGACAACAGTATGAGTCATATGAGTAAACTTGGTGTTTGGAAAACTTGCCTAAAGTAGGGCTGGAAGAGCTCAATTGCTTAACTCTTTCCATTAAAGAAATATAAAAATGCCTTACTTTTGAGAAACCAGACCTTTGAAACTCAGTAGAGACACATAAAATAAATACATCAAAAAATACATCCAAAAATGCATTAAAATTGAAAACAAAGAAACATAAGGAACAAGTTATCTGTTCAGTATTTCTTATGCAGCCTCCACCTACACAAATATATTGTTCTTCTTTATGTATGACTATAAATATCAGAAGTTCTTCATGTTCTTTTTTAGGGCATTCATACACCAATTGATTAATCTGAAAATACCTCCCCAAAATAACACTTTATTTTCCTCATTTTATCATATAGGCAAGTCGTATCAATTTGATCAATACTGACTGCAATCCTGGTTCTCTCTTGCCCCAGAAACAATGTTTTACTACCAGAATGTGCTAAGTTTTGATCCCTCCCCACTTTCAATTTCAGTTACTGCTGTGAGGAACCTTGCTTTTTAGATCTGCTGATTAAGTGGGACAACTTTGACAACTCTGAAATAAATATTTAACACTGAAAGCAACCACCAGTTCACAGAGTTCAGTATTTTGCCATCATAAGCAATCACATAATAGAAACGTATCAGAAAGGACAAAAAAAAGTGTCTGGTACCCACTAACCACTAGCATAGCGCTTCCTGTTCCCCAATTCGAAATCTTTGGTGCAAACAACAAATCCATAGGGAAAAAATTACTGTGCCATGTAAGAGATTTAAATAAATAACTAAATAAAATCAAGGACATGGGTGAAAGAGCTTAGATGCTTCCAGGAAAGGATCACACACTGCACTACAAAGTTAAAAAAAACCCTTGGGGTTATCAGCCTGATCCAGGAGAACCTTCAATAAATGGAACCTAAGAAATAACAATCTAATTAGCACGAACATTTGCACGAGATGCAACATTTCTGCAATGCAGCCATTTGTCACAAAATAAGACTCCACTTCCTCATACTGAAAGAAGCAAAGCCTGCTCATTTGGCAGACCCCAGTCCATATGTGGATTGCAATTAAATTTTATTCACACCGCGGAAAACACTGACATCTGGTTTATGCAAGATCTTATCCCTCCTGAAGATAGCCCAGTCTTTCATGAAGTAACAGGAGTCACCTCATCACAGCTCCTTGCTGTGCAATTTCTGGCTGAGCAGACCTCTGTAAAAGCCTACAGAGACTTGCAGCAGAAATATTGTTGTTGCTATGAATGAAGTAAATGGAAACGTGTGTGAAATCACTAGAAAAAAAGACAGAACAAGGGTTAAAAGAATGACCTGTATCGATAATGAGTAATCCTGTTAGGAGCAGTGTCCTGGGGAAAAGTAAAACTGAGGAATGGGTTGTTTATATCAAGACCAGAAGGCCTGCCCTCTGTAAGATCACAGCACAGTGACTCATCAGCAGAAGATCCTGCCTTCCTAACATCAGGAGGATGGAAAGTTGGAGCATATCACATATGGCATTCCTTTTCCTGTATGACTGACAGGAACACAGACATGTATTTTTAAAAAAAAACAAAAACCCAAAACCAAAAAACACCACATCAGATAACAAGTATGAACTTCACTTAATATTTATGGAGACTTCAGACTCTTTCTTGCATCAAAGGACCATTTTTACATAAAGCTGAATACCATAAAAAAATCTGTCCAAAGACTAGATCATCATCACCAACGAAAAAACCTCAGAGACGTGATGAGGATCTGATAGCCAGCATGTCTTGCATTGCACAAAAGAGGTCCTGGCCAGACCAAATACGCACACAACTTGGTGCTTTTAAGTATTATCGGTATGACAGTGTGAGTGAATGAAATTTATGAGATAATGAGTGGAAGCAGGTAAAATCAGCATCACTTGCCCCTTCCATAAGATCCTGCACTGAATTTTATTACACTAAATCTTCTACAAGTCATCATCTAAATCTTTAAAAAATGGGATTGGACCTGCAATTAAGAAACGTTTCAAAACCACAGTGTAATTCCACTGATACTTTTACAAAAATACTTTTAGTAAAGCTTGAATAAGAGAAGGGAGAGAGTACACAGTTCAAAAACAAAAAAATCCTCATTAAATTCTGAATTCTTTTCAAATTTTTAATACGTAATTGAATGTTCGGTATAAATTAAGTCAGCAAAATTCATTTTTCTGCTTTTCCAACTGTACTTTAATTCACAGTTGTAAAGATCTCAGCAAAGCATACCAGTATTGTCTTATTTCTAGAAATTAACTGTTGCTTAGCTAGAAGTTAACCAGAATTTCTGTTTTGAAGACTGTTGCCATCATTCTCCTAAGGACAAGATGCATCCTCTCAAAAATGCAGCCCAAGGAAAACAATAACTCACAGAAACTTACTAAATCATGGAGAGTCAAGAAAAAAAAGTAATAATCATCACACCGTATTTATATCTTAGTAAAGAAGCACATCTCAAAATTTAGCACATTTTTCAGCTTCTTAAAAGCAATTTCACTGAATAAGCCAACTGGCATACTAATGTCAAGAGGATATGATGATTTGAAATTGTCAAAATAGTAAGTTAGAAAGAGACATCAACATTTCTATGTGCAAACATTAATCAAAAGATACAGTATCAGGCGATACTGTAACTATGTATCTCAAAATGAGATCTTTTTCCTCTCTCCCCCCAATATTTTTTTTTTCTAATTAACTTCCAAAAAGCCCAAGCCTATGTCTTTTGGGTATGGACTACACAGTTCCTTGTTACTGACAGAAAATACGTTTCAATTCTTACTTTCTATTTAAATGCAAGGATTCATTTATATGCTATAGAAACAACGTTTTCCTGTACATTAATTAACATTCTACTGAGAACGAAAATTTTCTTTCCTTTTTTTCCACAGCACAAGTAGCCAAGGGAGTGAGGAGTCTTCAACATAGACCAAAAGCTATTCCATTTCATTAGATACAGTCACTAAATATTTATTTACTTTTGGAAGAAAAGTTTCAAGCTACTCACTCTCATATAATGCTAACCAATGCACTAGTATTTTATATTTATTATACTTTACACATAAAACTTTTCTTTCCTTTTTTTCCACAGCACAAGTAGCCAAGGGAGTGAGGAGTCTTCAACATAGACCAAAAGCTATTCCATTTCATTAGATACAGTCACTAAATATTTATTTACTTTTGGAAGAAAAGTTTCAAGCTACTCACTCTCATATAATGCTAACCAATGCACTAGTATTTTATATTTATTATACTTTACACATAAAACACAATAAGCCAACTTTTTTTTTTTAAAGCCACCATAAAAACAAATAGAAAGCTTACCTTCTTCTGGTACCAAACTATAGCATCAGTTACTTTGGACGCCATTTATTCCACTGAATTCACACAGTCATTTTAGGCTGTTAACAGAAAGAGACAGAACTTTACTTCCACCTTTCCTACGAAGGCCAACATAGGAAATGTAGAAACACTCCCGTTACCTGCAAAGCGCTGAACAGCTATATTTACTTTACACCTTGCCTCATTACTATTTTAGTAAGAGTTTGGGTTTTCTCCTCTAAGTGAACACAAAACTACAAATCTGCTGCTACAGGACACCAGAAGCCAAGGTTTTGTCCACCCTTCCCAGTAAAACACAGGTGGCACACAGATGATCTGTTATTGTCTCATGAGAACCTCACGAGAGTTATATTACATGCAGCATTTTTTTTTTCTGATAAATTAAGCAACCAAGCAACCAATAGTTACTACCACAGCACAATATTCTCAAGTCCAGGAATAACTGTGTTATAAAATGCAAGAAAATTCCATACAGACTAGTAGATATTTTTGGAGAAAAAAAAAAATCAGTGCTAGAACTCCACTAATTATAAAATTAATACACTCATGAAAACAGTAGACTAAAACTAAGTCAAAAGGAGAAAAACAAGGAAGAGTGGTGTGTTTGTTTTAATGGTAGCAAATAGTAGTAGTATTAATTAATCTTTGATATCACCATTATTAGTTTCATTGTGGAGAAAAAAAAACCCAAACTTTCAGCCTACATAAAACATTCCTACCTTGAAAATTAATTTTAAAAGTTTTCTTTCATGTCATCAGTCAGCCAAAGTTAGTTCAGAAAAAAAAGCAAGAATGAAGGAAATAAACATAAAAAGCCCTCAGATCTAGAATTACTGTCTTTCTAAAAAACTGTATTTATTCTCTCGTACTGGACATTCTATAAAATCAAAGGAAAATTTAGGTGAGAATTACAGAATCCTTACCAGATATTTTATTATAATATGCAAGTTCTTTCAGATATGAATGTATTATCATTAAAACCAAACTCAAATATTTCACAAATAGATTACTTCAGATATTAACAGATCAATAACAGTTAAATTAGTTTAGTACCTACATTTCAAACTGTTAATTAAGGCAGGAAGCAGCCAGTGGAAGAAAAGAAAGAAGGAATTAAAAAAACTGTTAAAATATTTGCCAAAAAATCTGAATACTTGTGTTTAATAATCTTTCATCTCACTGATCCTTTTAAAATTTATGTATGTAAACAAATATGCCATACTCAAGCCCACTTTAAAAAAAAAGTCAATGGGGCACACTATATACCACGTGACCTTTTAACATAAAACTTAAAAGCTTAAGTTTTCAGCTCCACCTGATTTTCAGCATCCTTCCTATGTTTACAAAAAGTTTAAGAATGTTATTTTTATATAACTGCACCAAGTATTTAACAGGCAAGGAAATTCCTATTTTATTCTGTAAAGCTATAAATCCTCACAAATTATGCAAAAGGCTTTGAAAAGGTTAGTATAAGTAATTTCAAAATATTAAACAAGTTTTCCAAACGTACTACCTGAACGATTCCAGGATCAAGCATAATTGGTAGAAAACAACTGGTAAAACACAAGATCTCTTAAAAAAAAAAAAAAAACAAACTTCGCAAACCAACCCCCCCTGCTCAAGCAACTAGTTCAATCTAGAACTAGTTGCCCAGGACCATGTCCAGATGGCTTTTGAATATCTCCAAAGATGGAGACTCCACCACCGCTCTGGGCAACCTGTGCCAGTGCTCAGTCACCCTCACAGTAAAAAGGTGTTTCCTGATGTTCAGAGGGAACCTCCTGTGTTTCAGGTTTTGCCCGTTGCCTCTGGTCCTGTCACTGGGCACCACTGCAAAGAGCCTGGCTCTGTCCTCTCTGCACCCTCCCTTCAGGTATTTACAGACATTGATGAGATCCCCCTGAGCCTTCTCTTCTCCAGGCTGAACAGTCCCAGCTCTCTCAGCCGTCCCTTACAGGAGGGATGCTCCAGTCCCTTCACCACCTCTGTGGCCCTTCGTTGGACTCTCTCCAATATGTCCGTGACACTCTTGTACTGGGGAGCCCAGAACTGGACCCAGCACCCCAGGCGTGGCCTCACCAGTGGCGAGGAGGAGGAGTGGTAGTTTAGCCTCCAAATACCAAATTATGCATCAAGCATTCTTCCAAGATCGATCTCTCTCAGAAAAAAAAAACAGGATTAAGGGGTATATTTCTGATAAAAATATCACATTTATCATAACTTTGTCAATATCAATAGCAATATTGCACCTTATATTTCTTCATTAAAAGGAAACAAGAGTTATTAATCTGTAGGCAGTTTTTATAGTGAAAGATTAAAGGTGATCTTTGTCTTTAAAACAAAGAGAAAGAGAAGACATTTGTTTACAGCATTTGCACAGATAAGAAAGGCAAAGAAAAATACAATGTCCAACAGGTGGGATGGAAACTGACACTGTGCAATAGATTAAAATAAAAGCGTCTTTATGAAATGTCTAAGCATTAGAATAACTCGTGACACTTTATTATACATTGTTCATCGCCAAAAATTTCAGTTTAAAAAAAAAAAAACAGAGACTAGATTACCTGACCATAACAGCTGTTCATACACAAATCACAAATACTCCCTCTACAAAAGCCCTATCAACACTGCCATCTTCCAAGACATTTCTCGGAAAGATGACCCTCCAAAAGACTCAGTTCCGCACTGACACCTGTTTATTCAGTCTTCCCTGACTCGTGTATGGATGTACTCATTTTTTTACACAGTGCATTACTTTAAAGACACTGTATTCAGTAAGTTTGGACATGTATGATATACACTATAGTACAAATCTTCAACAAATAGATTGATTTTGTACCAGCCCCTGAGGATTTCTAAGAAACATAATGCCATACATTTTCATTTTTCACAAAGCTTTTTCAAAAAAGAAAAATCAAATACCCAAAAGGAACTATATTTAAGATTTCTAGCAGTGTAACTCCAATATCCTTTATACAACTTCAGATAAAATTACAATACAATAGAAAGAAATGTCTCAGAGAGTTTAGACAGTCATTAACAAATTTCAGAAATATCAGGACACTGACTTTTGGTGCAACTGAGCAAAGGAACACTGCAATTTTTCCACTGTTGATAATATCATCATGTAAGTCACATCAAGTCAGTTAAAGCTGGCAGCCATGACTGTCAACATCTGTAATTGTTTCTGACCTATTTGCTTCTGATAATAGTAGCAGTTTTTCTAAGAGCAACTATCAGTTATTAAGAATTCATTGACACAATAAATATAAAAATATTTCTATCACATAAAGCATGGAGCCCAACAGAGACTTTGATATAACTTGGCATATTGCATAGACTGGTTACCCTTCCTTCTCACCCATACAAAGCTTAAAATAGGATTTGCTTTCTTGTTTGAAAGCCTGTTTAAGTAAACTTAAATTTGAAATCATTTGCTACACTGTACTATAGACTCAAAGCTACATAAAACCCCTAGCCATACATAGCCTCCACACATAATGTGACCCACATCGCAGAGTCACAGCGAAAGCAGTTCCACTGCTCACGGAGGTGCCGATGTAGGAATGATGCCATACAGATTTTGATCACACTTGCACCCCTCGCCTTCCCCTCCTTTGTGAACTCGTCTTGGAGGATCTTTAACTCCCTCTCATTTCTCTTAAACCAACATCCACTCTCACATACAATATACCCTGCTTCCTACCACCACAATTACAGGATGAGAAAAATGTTAGAGAAACTCATTATTGGCAGTAAAGAACTAACTGTTGAACCTGCACAGAAACCTTTCCCTCAACAGCTACATTAACTTGATATCTCTCTCTCCACAGTCAATGGTTTTTCAGGAAACCAACGCTAACTGATGAATCCAAGACTTCCAACTGTGTCAAATACAGCTAAAATTGGACACGCCATTTTAAAGGCAGCAACCTTTTTTTGCAGTAGTCCTCCAATTCACTCAAAATCCCTTTGCCTCAAGAAACAATTACATCACAAAACTATAAACCAAGTATAATGAAGTAGTTTTACTATTAATTTATTTCATTTCTATCAACAAACCTGTTGTTTAGATTACGCATGGTTTTTGTATGGGTAATCTAAATAGATGGCTCTGACTCTGCACCTGCCCACAGCTCACCGAACACCTAGACAGGAGACTAAGTATTGCAACAATTTCAGAACTCTGCATATTCATTACAAGTTAATACATTATTCAGCTGACAATTTGTATTGGTATTGATCCTGAAGTCAGACTGTACAAGCTGGGCTCTAAGGCACATTAGTACCAAATGGATAAAGTGAACAAATCAAAACAGCTGATACACATCCACAAGCACAACAGAGCACTGTCTATTCTTCCGCCTTGTTCTCCTCCCATCCTCTCCAGATCTAGCCATTTGTATCATGTTCTGTGTCAAATACCTGCATCTGGGACAGGGACCAGCTTTTGCACTCAGTTGTACAATGTCCTGTGCAGAGTAACTACAGCAAGATTAACTTAATCTTAACTAGTTGGAAACAAGAGGAACACAAAAAAATATTCCCAACTTCAGAGATTAGACAGAACATCCAAATATAAAAGCTTGATCACAACATCTCTGTGACATTCAACAGAGCCGTTCATTACATTTCCATCAAACTCACAGTTAATGCCACGAATAACAAGCAACATGTTTTGATCAAAACTTCATTACTTCCCTAAAACTAAAAATAGATGACTACCTGGTTTTGGTGATCCCTATTCAAAAGTGGGGTTTCTTAGCTATTTCTTTTCCATTTCAGAGCATGATCATATTCCATTTTAAGTAAGTACACACTACACCTTGCAATCAAATGAGCAGTTTTTCAAAAGCCACAGAAATCTATATTTAGATGTCTTCAGGTAGTTAAATGCTCATTCAAGCAGTGCAGTGCTTATGTGTAAGACAGGATTAGATATTACACTACAGATTTAAATAAATTCGAAGTAAGTATATTTAAATTTTACTCATATATTCACAGGGTTTTGGTGACCCAAGTCAGACATAAATGCATACATTTCTAAATGACAGTGTACAGAAAATAAAATATATTCTGAACTCTGACAGAGTTCAGAATAAAACTGTGCTTCTCATAGTGGCAAAGAATGACAATTTTTGGAAGAATATACAAGTCTAAGCAGTGTCAACTAGCAAAAGGACATAATTAAAAATACAACACAAGCAAGGAAGCATAGGCAAATAGTTGCTTTCCTTACCTGTAAACACTGTGAATCACTAAGTATTCGAAGGAACCTGTTTCCTTTATAACAATCCTAACCTGAATGGTCAGGATACCATCCAGCTGTTGAGTCAAGACTTGAATGTCCTTCTCAACTCATCATGATCATGGAATGATGAAGTTGGCATGTTCACTAGACATCATCAGGAGTAAAATTGCAGAGCTGTGGCATTTGTCTCAAATGCTTTTTTAAGAAGCCACTGATTTTTTATTACCTTCAGAAGAACTTCTCTTAGCAGCAAATTAAAGGCAGTTTTTAAAAAGTTACTGCATAAAGCCATGAGAATACTAGAACTTGGTTTCAACTGCTTTCCACAATAGAACTGTTTTACCATTATGTTAGATCCTCCATATTACAGTTCACAATCACAGGCATAATTTCACTAAGATTTCCTGGTATGAAGAGTAAGAAGAGACAATGAATCAGAACAGTAAAGCCTATGGCCTAAACCACTAATTTTGTAGCAACATCTGGATCACACAAACTCACTTAACAGCAAAATATTATACCTGCTGCTGCACATCTAGAAAATAACTTTAATGAGGAAAAAACCCTCACTTTCCAGGTTCAACATCAAAATAGAAGTTAACATTATCATCAAATTGTTGACATTGTTTGATATTTTAGGTTAATTTTAAATGAGACCAGTAAACAGCTTAGTCATATTAGGCATCCGCTGTTGACTGAAAAGCTGCTTCTGCCATGACGAAACAAACCAACACGGGTATCAACAATGTGATGCAGATACACCACTAAAACTCAGCAGGAGTCATCCTTCCTACACTCAAACCCATGGGAGTTCTGCCACTGCCACCAAGAACAGGATTAAACCCTTGAAGCAGTGTTTCAAAAGACACATTCTTTTCACGTGCATTAACAAATAAACCATTAAACCCACATTTCCTTTTATAAAAGGAACATCAAATACTAGATAGTGCACTCAGTGTTCTGTTTAAGTACTTTATCTATACATCGCTATTCTCAAAACAGCATTTCAGAATTGCAAATTGTGTACAAGCAAATGAGAAACTTGTCACTCCCAGGTTCACACCTTCCAGTGGAAGTTTTATCACATTCCTTTCAGCTAGTCTTAAGAAAATCCAAAGCAGCCAAAGGGAAGGAAAAAAATAAAATTAAATTAAAAAATCAGACACTGCTAACCTAAGGACCACAGCCAGCAGCCAGCATGAAAAGTACTCTTGCTGCCATGCCAGCCAAGGCCCCCCCAAGTTGTTGCATTGCAATCCAAGGTTATGATAGTTTGTAAATAAAAAGGAATTAACATCCTTGCTTTCCCAAAGGAACAGCATGATAGTTTGTAAATAAAAAGGAATTAACATCGTTGCTTTCCCCAGAGAACACCAGCAACTATGCTAAATTTGGATAACAGCATTCCTAAGACGCTGCTCATGAAAGAGAGTGAATTTTCCAATGTTGTTCTTCACTCTATCTCAAAAAAAAACCAAAATACCCAAAAAACAATCACCCCCAAACAACTGGTGAAAAAACCATTAAACCTCCCTAGATACCTGTTTGGGGAGTTTTGTTGTTCATTTGAGGAGTTTATCAGGCCAAAAACAGCAACAATAAAATATGAATCAGACCCTATGCTGGCTGCTGTGTATCAAGCCCTGTTCTTTATGAACACAGACCTACCAAACGTGATATATCATGACACATACAGACATTTGGCAGCATGTCCATACTTGCCTGTGCCTCCAGTAAGGTGTCAGTTACTGAAAAACAGATATTTCCTCAGGCCTCTCTATTTTGCCCATAAGCTGCGGTATCTGACCCCATTTCTGCCACTGCATATTTATTCTTCCTTATAAGCTCACGCCCTTTATCACTTACCATCCCAAGCAGGAAGCTGTCACAGTTGCAGCTGCAGCACAGAGCATGCAGTGAGAATCAGTTTTCAAATTCTGATGGGAAGTAGGCTTGACTCAACCATCTTCACTTCCACAGTAAAAACATCAGTATCTGAAGGACAAACTAGCAAGGAAGTACTACAGAAAATAACTGTCTCCCAAGGAATACTTGTTTTGCCAGTGAATTACACAACTGTCTGAAATAGTAGCAAAATATTAAGTATCAGGATTTCTGAGATTTATTTCAGGATCTGGGAAAAGAACATTGTGTGCAGTTGTTGCAACTGCTGTAGCCATTTCTGGAATCTATGCCCTCAGCCTTAAGGTCTGTGCAAATTTCCTAATTTTGTTACATAACTGGTTTCTGTTCATGGCTCCATTTGAAGTGACATGACACAATTTCATAGTTACCTTACTTGTAAAAACAGGGGGGTAAGGACTGTGTACTGAGAAGTCCAGGATTCCACACCTCTCGTAATTTACTCCGGAGCCTGCTGCAGTGTTTATTAATTAGCAAAAAGCTCCTAATATTTAAACATATTCTACTGTTTAATGAAGTGGAAAAAATTCAAGCCCTTAAAAGGGACTATAATGAAGTTAATTTTGCCTCTTCTATAAGAGATGTTAAGTCACAAAATTCCTATTAATCCAAATGCAGTAATTGCTGCCAGCGTGCTAGATCTACAAGCCAAAACACTTCTGAAAATGCTGCATCTTTAAAAAAAAAAACAAAACAAAACACAGTATATGGTGAATCTCAAGTTCTGCTCTTTTTAATTCCTGTTTTTTGTACTGAATACTACACACATACATACATATCCCATTAAACATATTTACAATCTTATAATGAGAAATCCCTGAAATATTGCGTGTATACATCTGTTCTTAGAACTGTAACAACTTTATTAAGGAATAGACTATGTTTTTCATTTATATACACATTCTTCTTAACAAACACTTGGGAAAAAAAAGACGCAAAATATAGTGGTCACCTTGAAACAAAATGCTATGCTCCTTTTCTCCTCCTTGTGATTCTAAACACAACAGTAATTTCCTGCAGCAATAAATCTTGCTCACTGAAAATACTGACTTGGTGTTTAGGAAGACGTGTTTATCTGTCACCAGGCAAGGCACAGCAGAGTTGTGGCTTCTCAATGAGTACAGTCAGGAAGTTGAAAACCACTCCTAAATGACCAAGTTTGCATCATGTTCTACAAATAGTTATCCAGCAAGTTTTTGAAGCAGCCGAGGCACGAAGTGGCTGAGCTGACAGAAAAAGCTGCAGTCTCTTCTAACAGCCACTGTTCTGAAGGAACATAGCAGCAAATGCTGAGCCTGTATTTTTTAAAAAGTCTCTGGAGTGATCCAAGCAAGGAATTGCAGGGTAACAAGCCTTACATGTGTATCTGGCAAGCTCCTCAAAACACTGATTAAAAATAGAACACCATTATACCTGAAAGACTATCTGATAGGTTCTAATCAGCAGTTTCTGCAAAGGAAGATCATGTCTTAGTCTATCGGTATTTCTGAACGTGTCAAACTAACTGATAAACAAGAGAAAGTGATAAAACATATGTGGACTTTCAAAGAGCCTTTGGAAGGATGTCAAAGACTTCTAAATAGACTTGCTGTTTGTGAAAAGCAAACATTGCCACAGATCAAAAACCAGCCAGAAAACTGAACACATTTTGAGGTCAACATTCTTCATTGCAATAGGCTAATTGGATAATAACAATTAATAGCAGCATCCAGACTGAATAAAACGGCCTATTTATTGCCTGCTCAGGTGCCTAGAAGCTCCTTGGATCGCACACGGCTGGTCTGCTACCTCTTCCACTCAGTGTCAGTCCAAAGCAAAGTGCACATAAATCCTAGGGAGCTCATCTGGGAACCATTCTCCTTCACATAGAAGTGTCCTAATCCCAAAACTAAACTCAGACTCAATCTTCCTAGTCTTCTTTCATTATGTTCCTGTAGCTTCCACATACCTGAACACCCTGTAGTGTCAGAGGTAGACATTCAGGATCTCATTCAGCATACACATGCCCTGGTGGCTAGCTCTTTCCGGAGGTTTGACGTTAAAGCCACTCAGGATGAGTGTGCACCCAGTGCAACTTCCAGCTTTCTAACTACGCTAACCATTAGACTTTCATGAGAAAGATGAACACAGACACTCATCACGCCACTGCTTCATCAGGCACTGACAGCTAATGTTAGCTTACAAATAAATAGAGGTGCCCCACATTCCTACTCATTCCCGGAGCTCTTAAGAGGGAACTTTCAGCAGAAGAAATCACTCACTGAAGACACGTAAGGTCCACACAGAGCTGATGGAGACGGTCAGGGTGGCCTAGCAAGGCTTCCCAACTGTTTTAACCACTCTAAACCAGTATTACCACAGTCCACCCTCCTCCTCAGTCACCACCTTCCATCCCTCTTTTTACCAGCACTGGAGCCCATTGCACAGGAGACAACTTCAAGGATCTGACTACCATTACTAAAGTAAATGAGCAGTTTTCGCCTGAATTAGCTCCACAGATCTATGGACCACAGAATAAGATGAGCACTAATGCCATTGCCAGTAGTGAGGCAGCTCTGACAGAAGCCAACTTGAACACTCTGGATCTCCACCTGCAAGCCTTCAGAAGTACCATTAACAGTTAATTGGGACTAATTAAGGCTGTTTCCCCCCTCCTCCTCCCCCTATTTAGAGCAGTAGCCTAGAGTTTTTATGAAGTACTGCCTAAGTTAAGTCCTTAAATGGTGTGAACTGAGCCCTGCCCTATTATGCCAAACCTCAAGCTTCTGTAAGTCCAGCACTGCTCACTGTATTTATTTTTTATGCATCAGAGAAGAAAAGAAAACCTGCAGTAGTAACATTTCCAGATGACAATTAATCTTACATTAGCAAAGCTTAAGAAGATGGATCAACTTTAACAATGAATAGGCAACATAAACAGAATTTAGTATCAATAATGCAAATGATATCTAGGGGCAGGGGCAGGGAGTGAACTACGTACACCACACAAAGCTTTAAAATCAGGTATCTCAAATCCAGAAAGGAAACTTGGCAGCTCACGGAGCTCTTCCATTCAATATCCTATAGTCAGAAGAGCACAGAGACACCTGAATAAAAGAGGAATGACATGGAAAACACTGCAGTACAGCTCTGTTGATCAGTTGTGCAATCTGACCTGAAATGCATGTATTTTATTTGAAGAAGAGTATTAAAATACTGGGGGAGGAAGAGGGGTTCCGAGAAAGGCTATGAATTATCAACCACTTGAAAGACTCTCCTGTTGAGACAGGCAAGTATGAACAGAAAAATAAGGAATTATAAATTAAATGAGACTAAGAAATATACAGAAAATACAGACAAGAAAACAACAGCTTCCAATAATACAGGGAACTTCATTCATTGACCGAGCTTGATAGCAAAGCCAAACTTTTAACAGAGAAATATTATATTACAACACATAATTAGACTGTTAAAACTCAGTGCCACAGGAAGTCACTGAAGCCAAGATTTTACTCAGATTCAAAAAGAAAGCAGCTATTTAAACACACAATAATAGGAAAAAAATAAACACACAGCTGAGGGAATCTCAAGCTTCATGACCCAGGATGCAAGAAAATGTCCAAAGAGATCACCAGGCTGTATTTGGCCATACAAACTCTCCACCTAACCTGACCCCACAATGGCCAGTAGCAAATACCAAGGAAAGCGTATGAGCACTGTGGCAAGCATAGAACAAACTGTCCCTTAGGACAGCTGAGCACGAGGAGTGTTTAGCTGCCAGGCTGGCATCTGCCAACCACCTAACCCCCAAAAGCATCTGGCGCTGGCCAACTTCCAAAATGCAAGGCTTGCATGACTTCATATTTGATGCTATATTGCTTTAAGTTCTTCTCCCACTTTGCAACTGTATTTTGTTTTTTACAAACAAGAACCACAAATATATTTGCAAACAGGAGTTGAATCCAATGCTTAGACTCATTCCAGGAAGCCATCTAATCTCTCTGGAGTATGTCTACCAAGACCACCTCAAATGAACAGAGAATTAAATACTGAACACTACATGTCTCACTTAAAGAGTATTCCCAGAAGTGAATTTGGGAAAAATTCCCTTTACACATTTAAATTAAGAAACAAGAGAATAGCTCTATGAACTCTCTGATATCCTCCCCTCAACTAAAAAAAAAAAAAAAACCAAAAAACAAAACCAAACCACAAACATAAGCTATATTTCCAAATTTCTTGACAACATAATGGGTATCTCTCTATATATGTATACGTTTGCTCTAACTTTGAAGCTGGCTCTGCTTTGAAATGGGGTTGGACCAGATGGATGACTTCCAGCGACCCCTTTCAACCTAAATTATTCTATGATTACACATAGAGCATACCCAAACATTACACAGTAACACGTTATAGCCCTCATTACTATTAACTCTTTTTTCTCCTATAGGCAATTTATTAAGCTCTTTGTAATTCTCCTTACAAATTTGAATACAATTTCTTCAAGTAGTTAACCGTTTCCTCTGTACCCAGCAAGAAGGACCTTGCAACAGCACAGTAAACTCAAGGGAGAAAACATGGTATTTAAAGCTTTCAAAGTCTTTTATTTTTCACGCCACTACATATCTTAGCATAAGTAGTGGTCAACTGTCCTTGAACAGTCAGAAGGAGCAGTACCTCTGACAGAGGTATCCCAAAAGAGTTTTGTTTTGTTTCCTTCATAAAACAAAAAAAAATTACAGAAAAAACAGGCCTACCTTGTTCCGTGGGCAGAAGCAATTAACTCTGTCTGTTTTTACCAGTGTACCATGGCTCCCTCTTGTCCTTCTCCACCTCACCCAACACTTTTTTCCTGCCCCCCACCCGTATTACCAACTGCCCCAACTATTTGGCTGGGCCAGTAGCAGTACGCATCACGATGGCTCAGAACTTAACACGTAGACTGGCCAGCAGTTGCTCTCTTTCTGAAGAAAGAAGGGACTCAATTATAACTGCCTTTCTTCGGGTGGGATTATTAATTTGGGTCACCACCTGTCAAAAGTTTTATAAAAATTTGTCACTTTGTAGGTACTTAATGTCTTTCAGTTGCCATTAAATTTGGTTTTGTCATCTGACTGACTAAAGAAGTTACTCAAACAGGAGAAGACGGACAAAGAAAGTAATTGTACAAACTTTGTGTCCTTGTAAGCCTTGCTAAAAATTCACATAAACTGTTTGGTGATGAATCCGTAGAGCATGTGGATGCTTTATTCTATATTCTTTATTCTTTTCATTCTTTATGAAAAGAACTTCCTCTCAGACAAAAAAAAAAAAAAAGTCCTGTGACTGTCATCACTCTCACTCACAGTGGTCCTGAGAAAAGGAAAAAAAATGATGTTTTTATTTCTTTAACAAAATTTCTACTATAAACAAATAGAAGATACGGTATTTAGAAAAAGCCTGGGAAGGCAGTATATGTAACTTTGGAGAACTGGGAAAGAAATAATGTCCACTGCTTTCCAGTGACCCCTGCCAGCTGTGACAGGAACAGCATTGTTCAACTCCAAGAGCCGCTCCACCCTTCGCTGCCTGGTTAACTACCTCAAACGAAGTTGACTGGAAGCCTTTTTAACACACCTATGCCTCCCTTCTAATACAACATCAATACTCTGTTTCCTATTTCAAAGCCCACAGGATTTTGAGTTCTCCCAGAATTCACACCAATATTAGGCAGCTATGGATGCAGCTAGGACCAACTTTTTGAGACAAGCTGAGCTAACTCTGCTTTGGGAGAAATCCAGTACTACCGGAATACTTGAAATGCTCCGTGGAGTTCCCAACAATTACTGACAATTTATTTGTATGTCACATTCCACACAACACAAGAGGAAAAAATTCTACTACAAGCATTGAATTAAACTAACTGGGTTTCCAAATTCTTTTTCAGATGACTCAGGCTCGTGTTTTATCCTTTATGATATTTATAGCCAGAATAAAAACATACATTGGCAGCAAAACATAGCAACAGAAAATTCAACTGCACAAACATTCCACTTCAAACAGGGAACGGGATCTTAAGCACACCAGTTCCAAGTATTGCTCTCAACCTCCACCTTCAGAAATGAAAATTGTTTGCAAATACTGTAAAGTAGAGCTTGGGGGGGCGGGGGGGGGCGGAGTCAAAACTGACAGAAGTATGATGTGCGTACATACATCAGTTCATAAACACCTTACAGGAACAAAAATAAGACTTCTGAGAAAAGGATTATCCTTTCCAGGGAGTCACATATAAAGAGGCAAATCAAAGATGATAACCAAAAGCTTCAGAGCTACAGAAATAGCCAAATACATACAGCTATTTATAACTCGGGGATTTATTCACAAAACACTTTCAGCCTCTAACCCCAGGAAAACAAAAACATCTCATGCCAAGTGCTAATGTATATAACAGAAATATATCCTTCTGCCACTTAGCGACCGCTCTAAGTGCAGCTAAAGATACTAGGATTCACTTACTAGGATTAACAGGTTATTTCAAGTGATGCACTTCTCCCTGATAAAACAGATACCACCATCTGTTTAACAGCATCAACAGGAAGATATAAGCGGGCAAATTACTGATGACACACTGCATTTAGTCTCATTCCTATCACAGAACTCGTGTGTCAAAATTGTAAAACCAGCTGTATTTTCTGTAGGAATGTTTCATCACAAAGAATTTTGGAACATTAATTAAAGTACTTTCAGCAAGTCAGGTTTTCCAATTAATTACTTTTTCCAGTTAATTATATGACAGATGGATAAGACACTGGCAAATTTGGAACAAAATGCAAGACTCAGCAGCATTACTTTTCAAGTGACCAATAAGATGTAAAAGCAGTAAAAGACAAAACACCAAGCACAGAGCTTGAGGATATAGACCAAAACTGTCACCGAATATGATATACACCCAAGTCACATGTACTCAGGGAGTATGTATGAAAAACAAAAGTAAAAGAAGCAAACACCTGGATAGTTCTACTACTGCGTAATCATTTTCCCCCACTGCTCTCTCCTTTGTTTCTCCTAGAAAAGACAGCAAATAAAACACCAGGGAAATGAGTATGACAAAAGAAATTTTAACTCACGGGAAGCAGCCTAACATTTAGATTCCCAAATTAAAACCCAAGAACAACACATAAGCTATAGACAGGCTGTCATTGGATTAGGGTGGAAAGGGGAAAAAAACGGGATAAGGAATAAGAAAGCAAGCACCGAAAGAAGAGGAAGGTGTGTAAAATACAAGAATACAGAAGGAGGCGAGGTCAGAGATGAACGTGAAGATGCCGAAATTTAGGACCTCTAAAGGAAAGGAGAAAAAAAGTCCCATCACCTGACACTGGCATTAAAGCAGCTCAAAATGCATTAAAGCAACTTACCAAGGAAAAGGTGTATAATAGCAGAAGTCAGACTTAGCAAGTAGGAATAACAGAAACGGCCAAAGCGCCCAGCGGCGCGAGCCCCGAACGCGTAACTGAACGTCTACCGCCCACAATAAACTTAGCCATCGGAGGCCAACAAGCCCGGTTACCGAAGGCTCATCAGGACGGCGCGGCCCCCTCCAACGGCTGGAGCAGACCGCACCTGATGCGGTTACACGGCGTGGCGGGAAGGGCCCGCTCGGCAGCCGCCC
>NW_008796221.1:6116979-6141830 GCF_000699145.1 Aptenodytes forsteri | reverse complement strand
CTCGGGGGGAGCCGTGAGGAAGGCCGGCTCGGCTGAGGGAGGGACCGAGGAAGGCGGCGGACCGGCAAGGAAGGCTGGAGCAGGGATGGTGATGAGGCCGGGCGGCCTGGGGTCAGCCGGTCCGCACCTCCCCTTGGCAAACGGGGGCGGGAGAGGCGGGGGGGCCCCCCCCCCCGGGGCCCCGGGGGGGGGCCCCCCCCGCCCCCCAACAGTGGCCACACCGCATTCTCGCGGGGTCGGCCCGGGCTCCCCGAGTCGCTGCCGCCGCCCGGGGCAGTGAGCGCTAGGCGATCCCCGGCACCCCCGGGGTGCGTCGGGCGAAGGTGGTCGAGGATAGCGACCGTGCCCGCCGAGACTGCATCGGTCCCGTGCTGGAAACAGTCTTCTTCAGAGGACCGCGAGAGGCTGTTGAACTGCTGTCGCAGGCTTTGCTTAGCCCGGCACCCTTGGCCGGTTTGCCGGCTTCCTCGTTCTGTTCCTCTGAACAGTTTCTGAATTTATTGTTTTTTCAGTCAAATTCAGCACTCGGGAAGTCTCTGTTTTGCTGAAGAACACTAAAACAAGTGCTCCAGTTAAGGGGATGTTGTAGTTTGACTTTATTTACACTTTTAAATCTACATAGATTACCTGAACGAAGAATGCACCAATTGCAAGGAGACCTTGTGCGTACCTAACCTGTATTCATATCAGACTACTTTAAATGTAGTTCTAAAAATGGGGCTGCTGGAATATTTCTTCCTAGGTGTTAAATTACTTGTACCTACTGAATCGGCTTTAAAATGTCATTTAATTGAGCTAGAGTTCTATTTAATTTGGTTTCAGTATAATATCACTTTCTGAACTTTGTTAGGCAATGTTCAAGGTTTAAATTTAAACTTACAGATCTATGTTATTATTAATACTGAGCTGAATGTCATGCCTAAGTTTCCCTCCTCTTTATTTTTTTCCTTCTGAACAGGATACAATTAGCTATTGTAATAGTCTATTTATGCAGCTCATCCCACCAAGGTCAGTAATGCTATTTAGACAGTGTTTCTCATTACTGAAAATTTTCACTTCCTGCTAATTACGAGTCCTGTAAGGAGTTGAGAGCTTTTTTTATTTTTATACTCTGCCTTTGACATTCCTTCAGTGTTTTGACAGAAGAGCTAGTTCAGACTTGTACCATATCTGCACCCTTTTTCCAGTGTTAACCGTCTCGTGATAGCTGGCCTCTAGCTGAGAATCTGCCGATAATCTCCTTTCTTTCCTAATGAGAGATGGTCAAGTGCTCCATGTAATCAAACCCTTCATCGTTATGTCAGCTGTATCCCCAGCTGTCAGCCTTTAAAATTTGGTAGCTTCCTTTACTTGGACTACAAGATCTCAAAAGTACACTCGGATTTTCTTGAGTTTTCATCAAAAAAAACCTCTAAAACTGAATGGAGCCTTGCAGTCCTGCCTGGTCTTGCAGTTACATCTCTTAATTGGGTCAAAGAAAGGCAGCATAGCGTCATCCCATGCCGAGTTCTCTGCCTGTGCTTTTTAAAATTGTTACAAAGTGGTTCTGAACACTTAGGAAAACTGAAAATCTTTTTATCAAGTGAGCAGCCTTCAAACTGAGTAGCCCCGTCTAATACACCTTCAGTAGCTTTCTATTTCCTCCAGAGACAGTTGATAGCACCTTCTTCGAGTATCTGATAACCTGATAGTTCTAACAGCATTGAATTCCTTTTTTCCTTTCAGGCCCAAGTTTCCAGTCTGTTTCTTTGGCTTCTGCTTTCTCCAGTTTGCTAAAAAGAGATTCTCCTTCTTGTAATATCTGTAGCATTGATTTCTAGAACTGGTTTTCAAAAACGTTCTCATGAAAGGAATGTTGAAACTTTGTTTCAGATCACTACTCTCTCCACTTTAGCTGCAGACTTGCACTTGAGAATATTGGGAATGTTTTCAAAATACTGGAAACGCTTCAGGCAGGTCATAGTAATTGTTCTGTAATCCTCTGCACCTGCCAGCTGGTTTAGGTATGGTTCTGTAACAAGAAAAGAGCAATGCTATCTAAACCTCCTACAGTTTTTTGTCTGCTTAGCAATTAAGTCTTACGTTAGTGTCACTGCTAAGCTTCGCCCCCTCCCAAGGAGGGGGTCTCGGTTCCACCCTGCCAGTAGCTGGCTTTCACCAGACCCTTTGGTGATCTGAGCAGAACTGAGACAGCAAAAAGCAAACTACAAAAATCCTATTTTAAACTTTTTTTTTTTTTGTGCTAGTTCAGCTCAAGGAACTGGCCTGCTCTGGGTCACACAAGTGTCAGCCCTAACACAAGGGAGGGGATGCACTGACAGTAACTCCAATTTAGATTATTTTAGGCTAAACTGGATCTTTTCCTTAAGAGAAATCCCACTACTATCCACTAAATCCAATCCATTGACACTTCAAACCCAGACTGAACAAAAAAGTAGGTCTGTTGAACTGTGTATCGGAAGACACAGATTTAAATTGTAGGACAATTTTAGTGGTGTACAAAACTGTTATCCCCTGGCTCTAATGTAGCAGGTCATCTCCTAACCAGTTAAGCCAGCAGCTTTTACTTCTCTCCTGGTTCCGATGCTTATCTGAGCACAAAGTTGGTTCGACTTGCTAATCTGGCAAAAAACAAACCCAGTTAAAAAGAAAAAGGTGCTAACAGATTTCTGCTCATTCAGTGAGTTTAATAGGCTTAATCGGGTGATCTTGTGAGCATCAGTAATAAGACAGAGGAAGCAGCAGCTTGTGGCCAGGGGCACTGAGGAGACAGAAGGGAAGCAGGTCTTGCCCTTCCCTCATGGCATCTGGTGGTGAGGATTAGATGCTTCAGAACACATCATCTCACTTTCAGTAATTTAAATATTTTTGTAATCTGGAACAAATCAAAGCTCAGTTTCTCATTTCAAGTGGAAGAATATCGGTGTTCTAAAGGGAATTATCAAACTTCTAAAAATCTCCATTTTTTTAAATAATTAAGAAACCTATCTCGGCACTGTTTCACTGGTATGTATTAATTATCTGTCTTTGTAGCATGAAATCTTAAAGAAGATCATAGTTGTTCTCACCCCTGCTTTTTACACTAGCGGTGAAAGGCTTCTGGCAGACGCAGTGGCAAAGCCTTTCAGTTAGGAATATAAAAACTAACTTTTACAACTGTAGGGGCAGATGCACTTGGCCTTGTTTTTCTTTCGTCATGACTACATAGAAATTTGAATATACTACCAAGCCAATAAACCTAAATAGCGTTCCTGTCAGCCCAGTGCCCGCGTGCTTGAGATACCTGCCAGAAAGCAAACATCATCCATAGCTTTTAGTAGTTTTAAGATTGCTGCTCAACAGAAAGCAGTAGTAGTGCTTACTGGCTCAATTTCAGCCGCAGCTCTGCAGACTACAGGATCTTTCGGATGGTTTATTACTTGTGCTTGTTAGCTGGTTTACATTTTACTATGAGTATTTTGTTACGGAGAGAGAAGTGTTAACCGTGAGGGCCTCAGTACTGGAAGAAAATGGATCTAAACATATTCTTAGCATACTAAATGAGTCTGACAGCTAGTTTAGGATTAAAGCATAATTTGTTTCACAGAACAAATTTAGATTAAGGCAGTTTGCACAGCTGACTTACAGCACTTAAACTGAATGGTGGACAGGACCAAAACAGAGTGCTTCACCGAGGACAGTAGTTATAAAAGAAATGCTAGGAAACAGTATGTAGGTGAGGTTAGAAGGGGTGGGAAACCAAGAACAAGAAATTGGTCTCCTTTAAGGAATATGCCTAATGGTTGTGCAGTGACATCTTTTGATGCCTTCCCCCTCTCTTTTGTTTTGTTAGGTTGTTGCTGACAGCAAAAGACTTCCTCTCAAAGCTGTTTAAATGAGAATGTCCCTGGCGCAAAGAGTACTACTGACATGGCTTTTTACGTTACTCTTCCTGATCATGCTGGTGCTAAAGTTGGATGAGAAAGCACCATGGAACTGGTTCCTCATTTTTATTCCAGTCTGGATATTTGATACTATTCTTCTAGTTATGTTAATTGTAAAAATGGCTGGACGTTGCAAGTCTGGCTTCGACCCTCGCAACGGCTCCCAAAACATCAAGAAAAAAGCCTGGTATCTCATTGCAATGCTATTTAAGTTAGCCTTCTGCCTTGCCCTCTGTGCTAAATTGCAACGATTTACTACGATGAAACTAGCCTATGTATTTATCCCTTTGTGGGCCTTGCTTATTGGGGGTATGATTGAACTTGGATATAATATCTTCTATGTACGAAGAGACTAAGCTATACTATGTGGTTTTCGACGCTGAGATTGGTACCAAATTACTGGATTATTACACCTTTGCCACAAACTTGATCTCCAAATTAGAACGCCAAATAAGAAATCAGTCATACTGGAGACTTTCTCTAAACCAGGCTGAAGACTGAGAGTAGACTTGTTCCACTTTTTATTTTAGAACTGTCGCATATGCTCTTGTAAATAAAAGTATTTGTTCAACGTAAGCTGTTGTAATATGATTGCTGTTGTTATTTGTTACATGGAATAAGATACAGGCTCTCACATGCAGGTAGAGGATCTTCTCAAAGGAACCACAAATGTTCTACCCCAGAGCATTCAGCACACTAGGTAATCCTTGGAAAGAGGACTTAAGTTTTCTACTACTTATGCTGTCACTCAAGAAATAACCAGTTAACAGTAATTTCTGTAATGTGCTAAATTTGCTTTAACAATCAGTAACAATTGATAGCTGCCAAGTAAGAGCAAAAATGGAATAAAGTGACTCAGCATTTTCTTTTTGACAGTGAGAATCCATGTCCAGTCTGAAAGACTAAAAATAAGCACTGTTTTTTAAGCTGCTGAAACAGGCACTAACCAGTATGTTTACTTAGGGAAAAAAGCTAGTAGCTGAACTGTGCCAGCAGTCCAAGATCCAGAGAAGAGGGAGACAAGGGTGATTACCTTTCCAAGCGAGAAATCACCAGTGCCATGAAAGGCTGAAGCTGCGGGGTGAGTTCTGTAACGCTTCTGTACCTGCAGGAAGTGGTACTTTAACAAGGATGTTTTTTAATGCCCTAGTGTATTAAATCTCTGGGGGATTGGCTTTACAGAGTACTGGCAACTCAGATGTGAGTAAATGAACTTGATTACAAGCAACAAATGCCATGAATGGGACTTCTGGGAAGAGCTGGAACCATTTTGTGGACTGAAAGTGCTCTTCTGGGAGCTGTGATAACACCAAACTCTAATGTGAAAGTTGCCTAGGACATGGTTAACGTGCATGCTGAAGGGATGGATCCATTTACATTTCCTAGGTAGGAAAGAATGTATAGTGACTGAAAAGAGCGCAAGAGAAACAGTCCAAGGTAACAGGAAGTGACTAGATCAAAGTGTCTCACAAATAAAAATTTAATTAGGTACATTCAACTGTACTTGTCCTTTAAAAAAAAAAAATCTTCCTGAAGCATTTGGATTTTCCGCTTGCTGTTCGGTCACACAGATGTGGGCATACATACATGGGAACCATGTTGTCAGACTGCCGAAAGGGCTTTACCTAAGGGAACCACCTGTTCCAGTCTAGGGCAATGGGTCTCAATTCAGAACATCAGGTAACAGACGATCTCTAGGAAGAATTTGAGTCATGTTTGCTTCAGAGCAGTTGACTGTCCTGCCTTGCTAAAGGAGAAACCAAGGAATGACAAAAAAAAGACAGAAAAAATCTTTCTAATCATTAGCTGTTAAAAAAATGCAAAATATTTATAACCCCTTTATTATAATGACGTGTCAACTTTTACTAAGCAAATCCATGTACTCAGCCCCAGTTTACAAGCATCACATAACCGTATGGGGAGCTGAAACTACCATCTAGAAATCTTTTTTTCCCTTCAGTGCCTATGAGGAACAGTTCTTTTTGGGAGGTGTGTATCTATTCCCTACTTCATTCTGGAAAATACTTCACGGAAGGACCTTGCTATGTGTTTGAGAGACTCTTTGCCCACTCATAGGTTCCTGTGAGGAACTGGCTTCCTTCACCATCTTTGTGACTTTCCAAAATTAAAATGGCGCTTGTGTTTAGGGGGGACGGGGGCAGTGTCCATCTCAGTGCATGCTCTCGGGCCTGCTGAATACAGGAGAGGGGGGAGCAAGCACACCCATATACATGCTCTGCTTAAGTACACATATGTGTGTGCATATATACAGTATAGAGAACATGCTTAATTTGTACATCCAGTTTAGGTTTCTTAAGCAGTTCTTCAGTTCTGTCAAATGGAAACTAGGGTCACTGAGCTTCCCTGGATACAATATTCCAAGGCAAACTAGACCTTTTGTGGAATTTTTATTGGGATGCTTGAAAAATTTGGAAAAGAAAGAGCATCTAAAGAACTACCTCTGATTAAATCAAGGTAAACTTTGATGAACCACTTAACAAACATTACCACAAATACATAACAGCATTTAAGTGCTTCAGACAAGACAAATACACACGCGCGCACACACACGCTCCTCTCTATTTGATGTTAACAGATCATTGTAACTTAACACAGCAAATGATGGGAGAATAAGAACTAGCCACATTAGGACTTGGTATATTATTAGCAAGATGGGCCATGAATGGTGACTCTGCCCCCTTAATAAACCCCTTCTGTTCCACAGATGTGACAATTATCTGAAAGTTTGGCATCTCTAATTAACTCAAATCAAACACAGTTGTTCCAAATCTCCTTTTAATTGCTGCCTCTAATTCAATACAAAAAGACCAACAATTGCAGTGTTTGGGTTGCAGGTTTGGGTTGGGTTTTTTTTGTTGTTGTTTTTTTTAAAGGTTTACAAACCTTGAAATAAGTGACAGTGATTTTGAAAGCTGAAGCAGACGTTTCTTTCTGGTGTCCTACAGAAGTCACACACAAATTGATTTCCTTTAGCACAAGATGTTTTTAGGGGACAGCCCTTTGGAAGCGTTCAACTTAGTTTGCAAGTTCCCAGTCCTTACAGAGATACTTTGGCAAGAGGAATATCCCTTTTGACTTAGGATTTCCTATCAGATTTAACTGACCTAAACGGTGCCGACACCTTTGTACATGCAGTCTTGCTTTTTTTGTGGCATCAGAGCTTCCATCAAAAGGATTTATGACACAAAGCACACTGTAGCCAACTGTGACCTTTCCAGAGGTTGTTGCAGGAATTACCGCTATTCATCATTACCCCCTTCTCAAAGGCACTGTTCACGGCTTTGAAAGGGAGCGAGTTCTCCTCCCGCTTTTTCTTCGGTCTACAGACCAATGGGACTGATCCTCATTAAATAGAACAAAGCGAGTGAAAAGCGGATTTGATGAAGGTGGCTGGGAAAAGGGGAAGTTGATGCTGAGATGGCTCATACCGATCTGAGAGATACAGGCAGAAGGAAATGACGATCCAAGTACGCAGCACACTAGAGAACACCTTGTCTCAGTTACCTGCAGCAGCTGATGCAGGGTGTGGAGGAGAGAACTTTGCCTTCAGCGGCTTTGTTTTAAAATGCAATTCAAAAGCTTGCTGTTCCGAAATGAAACTGGAAGTATTTATCGTACATTGATGAGATATATATATTGTATACATAATATATAGATATATATTGTAAATGGAGATATATATTCAACATCATTTACTTCTCTTCAAATCATTTATACAAGCTTGAACACTTCAGCATGCATTGTGAGTATCTACTTTTCTCTGACTAAGGAAAACACTCAATGCACATGTGTGAAAGATCATGAAACTAAAATTTTCAATTACCTATTCATACGGCTTTTCTTGATTTGTCACCATTTTAGAAGAGTATCCAGTTTTCTGTTCTTTTTATACTTGAAAAATACCATTGTGACACATACATCCCCACCTTCAACAAACTTTAACCTACATGCTCTAAGAACGTGTGTACACGCATCCAAAACGTATTGCTAGGCATGGGCGACTATTAAAAAATAAGCTAGCGCAGGACAAAGTTGCACAATGATTTAAGAGATGGAAGCAGTATCATTTTCTGACATACATGCAGAGCAGTACAGAAACAAAATCCTAGAGTAACCTCATGGAAATTTTCACATTGCCCAGTTTAAAAGTTGGGTGACACAAAGGTATTGATGAAAGTGAAATTTGAGACACTCAGAGACTCAGAATTCTAACAACATCAGGCGTTGCCTATTTTAACGCCACTGTATTTTGGGAACAACCGACATGGCTTTTCAGCAATAAAGCTCCTGAATAACTGCCTCCTCAGAAATAAGTTCTTTGAATTCATTAGGACGGAAAGCATAGCACTATCATGTAACACATGACACTTTTTTTTTTTTCCTTTTTAATTAAGATTGAGGTAAAAATAACTATGCTGAGTTGGAAGAAGAGTGTTTGTACCTTTTTATTGTACCTTTATTGTTCTAAGGTTTGGATGGAGTCAGTCTCCCATATGGGCCTTTTAGACCTGAACAGGCCTGGGCATCAACCTGCTGCTGCTGAAAAGCATCAGGCTTTGTGGACTAAGGCAATTTAAGGAATCGCTGCAGTTGGACCACTAGAGTACTATTCAAGATTAATTTGACATTTTCTCCTTGTACTTGTACTGAAGTTGGATAAAGAGCAGAAAAATCTGCAACTCAGTAATGCCATTTCCTTCGGTCTGCCTTTTCGAACAAAACCAACATCACGAGCAGGCAAATGTAAAAGAAGTCTTCATACAGCACAGAGTGACAGCGTAAGAGCAAGAAACTGGGAAGAAATGAGAACCCAAGCTTAGCTTACCTGTGTTTTTATCTCAGTGCTCCTTTTGAAGTTTATGAAGAAATCACTGCTAAAAGATATTTTTTAGTCTAAGAATTTAATTTCTGATACTAACAAAAGCTCTCAGCGGCACCGGTTAGACAGACAAGTACCCGAGTGTTATTGCATGCTTAGGCTATAGCTTTAGCAATCTTGACTTATGCTACAGTAGTATGACACACACAGCTCTAATCCTCAAGGTTTTCTTCTTCTGGAGACACTTATGGAATAGCTTTCTCAGCTAACGGCCCTATTTTGTCTCAATACAACCAGATAAAAACACTGCCATGAAAAGCATAGTCCTTAAAACACAGGCCTAAGCTCTACCAAGCACTGCACTTTCATTCAGGTAGACTGGAAATTAGTTGGTAAAAGAAAACAGAATATCAAGATAGTTATTGAAAAATAAAACTTGATGAAAATCAAAGTTTAAACTGCTGTTTTAATCAATGTTTTTATCAGAATATCATAACTGTACACCAAATATTAAAGGACTATTTAGGACTAATGCCCTCGTCAGTAGGCTCATCTACCAGCATGACCAGAACATGAGACGATCAGTGTTTAGCTGGCACTCAAGTACAGCACGGCTCCAAAGCAGAGGAAATATTAGCATCACAGCACAAACAGTGGTTAGAATATAGTACACTGGATTTGCAAAGCAGTATCCCTGATGATGCTAACAGAAACAGCAACCTAGACGTTGTGAAGTTAATCACTGCTTCTGAACAGAACACAAAATAATCTGCATTTCTAAGAAAAATGAAATGAGTGACTGATGGGAATCAAAGTTTCCCAAATTTTCCCATGTATGCTGCAAACTCAGTGGGATCTGCACAAAGTATCAGTATCACCTATTACACAGTTTTTAAAGTGCATTTCATCCATTTGAGAAAGTAATAAAATATCAGTTGAACACAGTGACTCACAATCAGAGAAAACATTCTCAACAGCATCACTGACAGCGAAGCACAGACCAGTGAAAATTTGTCCTTTCCGTTTCCAACGTGTGTACATTCACCGTAAGGTAACAGGCGCTGGTCTGCCTAAGGACAAGGTTCTCGACATACCTGACCACTAGAAAGAAAAGGAATGAAATTACACTTGAGAAGCCTGCAAAGTTCTTTTGTCGCTGGATCAGAATCAGTACAGTTTTCACCCTAGTAGGGTCAGGTGGTAGTCTGCTATCTCACAACAGTTTATTTTGCCAATGAGCATGGAGAAAACATGGATTTATTTCAATCAATTCAGCATCCTTATTCACATGCAGATATTCGAAAACAGTCATTTTGATCAATGAATATCAGTCCTGTGTTTCTTGGAAGACTTATTCCGTTTCCCAAATCTGTAATGTTCGGATCCGTTTCACAGCATTCTACTATTTTACGTCTCCGTTTCCTACATCATTTGCAATGCCAACTTATTTACTGTGCACATGTATATCTGCTTAAAAATCAATTTTATTTATCACCAAGGAATTCTTTCACAGATGAATACTTAAATCATCACCCTCTGAAATAATACTTTATTTCTAATACTAGATAGAATTAATATTTCAGTTAAAGAAGTATTGAAATATTCACTATAGTAACAAGGAAGGGAAAATCTGCATGCCAGCAGTACCTGTAATGAAAATGCTGTTTCAGAGTCAATTTGCAGGCATTTGGAGGGCTGGGGGATGATACAACACTGAGTAACACTTGTATGTAACACATGAAGTCAGTTGCCAGTGAAATGCAAAAGATTCAGTAAGTTAAAAAAAAAGTAGCTACCACCTTGAAAGCTATTAGTAGTGACAGTAACAATGCAATTCTTCGCTACCCACAAATATGGTACCAGTATCTAGGAAAACATGTCTAAATTTCTGCACATCATGTCATTAACTGGAGCACCACTGCAAACGCACAGATGTCAACGCCATGGCAGTACAGGCAATAGGCCTCAAGCAGATTTTTCCAATCTGCAGAAGAACAAGGGCCAAGAGAGACAACTAAAACACTGGAGATTTCAGCCAAAGTAACAGAAAGATTTATATATAACTGAAATCCAGGGAAGGGGAAAAAGCAATAAGCAAAGACTGGTTTCAGTACATCAGAAGGCATGAAAGATTTATTGCTGAAGCAAAAGTCTGAATACGAAGTTGTACGCGGCAGGAATAGAGGTTATAGCATAGGACCACTGGAAACCGAAGCAAGACCTTTGTCAGACTAATGAACAATTTGGGAGCCGAAATTCTCAGAAAAGGTACTCCCCTCTTAAAGAGCAACCGCATCAAAATGAATACTCCACAGGTAGACGACAAAAAACTTGGTGATTTTTTTGTTTGGTTTTGTTTTCTTTTTTAAAAGCAAAGAAAGAAGTATACAATCATATAGCCAGTCAACCCAGAGTGTTTACACCTTTGAGTACAAAGGGAGTTCTGGTAGCCATTGGTAATCCTGGTATTGTTCACATTCCGTCTGCAAGGAATTGTATAAAAATGAGAATCTAGTATGTCTCAAAAATAAAGGATGCAAAAAAACCTGCAAAAACTGCCACTTTTTTTTAATATCTTAAAATTCTAAAAGTGATTAAAAAAAAGAAAAAAAAAGGGTTGAAGATATAGGCAGTTTAGAAGCAAAATTTCAGAACCAAGACATACCTGAGCAGAAGTTTGAGGCCTATCAGCCAAGACCGCTGAGCAGGTCTTCAAAAGGAAACAGAGTTCTACTCTTAAGTGTAAAGTCATGTTTGCTAAACCATTTTCAAAGATTTATTTTTCCAGACTGGACAGGGCCTATGATGCAGAAAGTTGTTTGCTGTCAAGGGGTATGTATACACTTTAACAAAATCTGACAGAATTAAAAAAAAAATACTTGAACCAGAATTAATGATCAGCATACGGATCACCAGCATACAAATAAGGGTTTTTTTGGGTTTTTTTTTTTTTTTTTTTTAAGTAAACTAAATGTATGTTTGTTTGTTTCAGAAAAAAAAAAGCAGTGTCTGGCAAGGCTGGTTTTGATAAAGCTGGAGCCTTCTGCTAACCCACTTGGAAAGCTGCACGCTTCGGTGCAAACTACAACCTGCAGCTCTTCTCTTTTACTGTTCTCCAACAGCTGGCACAGAGAACGGGAATGGAAGGCTACATAATTGCGTACGGATGTTCATAACGCCAAAGAGATTACGGGTGGAAGTTTCCAGATAATCCAGAAAACACAAAGGGAGCTGAGACCACATTTCTATCAGGAAGGCTCACATTCTTACATGAATCAATTAGTTTTTCAAATCAGAATCTGCTAGAGTAACAACTTACCATGTCACACATGAATCATTTGCTCATGGCGTGAGGGGAAAGCAAGATCCCTGAGGCTGCAAAACTGGTAGTAATCTCTTAGCCAGCGTTAAAGAAAATAGCAGTAAGACTTAAGGACATATTAGCCACATCCAAGAGATTCACATTTCTATTGCTTCTCTAATACATAATTATGGCTATGTAGGAGTAATGTTTAGCAATTCAAATATTGTTTTAATTAATAATTCCTTGACAGACCTATTTTAGATCTAAACAAATCAGGGCACTCATCCGTTAAATGGCTGATTTTAGCGCCCGGTGTAAGTACGCAGTAACATCTTGAATTTTAACAAACATAAGCAAAAAACGTTTGCAACAAAAGGGCCTCAGGTAGTTGAATTAGACGTCACCTGGAAATCACATTGTCCTATTGCTACACACGAAGCCAAAGTGATCACTAAGTGCATCAAAGATTATAAACTGGGTACGTAAGGACGTACAGCTTTCAGAAAGTTATAGGGAAAAACACACAAAAAAATAATTCAGAGACACAGAGGGCTGTGGAAATAACAACAGGCCTAGGATCTTAAGTTTTAAACACTTAGTTGAAAGACAGGCTGTAGGGCAGTTTACTGCTATTTGTAGCTACCTGAAAAAGAAATATCATTCAGATGTGTTTGAACTACACAGTAATATGTTACACAAAGAATTAAATAAGTTAAATGACAGAGTTTTTGCAATTACCACATCAGATGCTAGCTAGCCTTGAAATCCTCTTCCCTCGGAACACAGTTTAAGAGAATTCAAGCGTTCCATAGGCAGGGAGAGAGGAGAACAGTTAACTTGAACGCCACTATTATTTTCTTAATTAAACAACTCTTGCTTCCAAACTGGGACTCATGAGGAATCTTCCTACTAGACAGATTGGCAAGTATCTTTATTGCCTGGCACTATCAGCATAGGGAGCAATTCAAATCTAAATGTGTCTCAGTGAATTACAGGTCACTGCTAAAGTTGAGGCCTTTACAGCTTGGTAAGTAGCCATTTAAATACTCTTTGTTTTGATTTTAGTCAGGTAACTGATTTAAGTTGAGGGGGGTGGCCGCTGTTGGTTTTTTTAATGTGAAGTGGAACTGTCTTAACTGTGGCTTGAGCAGGGGGAAGAGGTAAGCACAGAAGGGAGTTTGCTCCCTTGCACCAGCTCATCTAGAGAGAGCGCACAGTTACTGGTAGCACTCCTGGAGCCCACTGGGTGTCCAATTGTCCTCCACAACAGGGGAAGGTTTGCCTCCCTGTTCCACATTAACATCTGACAGCAAGAGTTTGGGGAGTGCCTCTAGGGAGCAACTGTAAGGAACCCTGTGAAGGGAGGACTGATTTTGCCTTCTGACTAATCTTGATTTACAACGAATGCCTCAGCTCTACCTCAGTTTGCTACAGCTCCTCACCCCACAACAGCGTAAGGGCATCCTATGCATTAGTGCAGGTAGAAACATAACCATTTAGAGAGGCAGTTTAACTGAATTATTTTTTGCAGACCCAAAAATAAAACCAATCTGTTATTATGAACCTTTATTAAGCGGCTCACATTTCAGTATAAATCACACTAAAAAGATTTTTAAAAAAGATATTTACACTACAGTGCTGACACATTTAAAATGAAAAAATTGATATAAATAAGCTCTATGGAAAAGCCTGGAATTGTCAAAAAGAATTCTGGCTCATCTTACAAAAAATATATATGTTAAATGTCAGCTCTACTCTAAAACCTACAACTCAAAATTATTTAAAGACTTCTTTATGTTAAACCTGCAGTGTTTACAGTGCATCTGGCCCTAAGTGCTTTGATACTTCACAGTTATGGACAGGCACTGAGGAATGTTACAAAGCTACATAACTATTTTCTGTAACAGATGCGAAGGCAAGTCACAAACTTGCCTCACAGAATTTATGAATCTTTACATTATTACATCATTAAGTTTAAAAAGGAATTTAAAATCATATATACAAATTTAGCACAAAAAATCATCCTCTCTTTGTCCATGCAGTTTTGGATATGATGAACTATGTTGTCTTGTATCATCTGGATGTATGTGACCTCCAGGGCATAACTTGCCTTGTAAGTCCTTGTTGCCAGGTTCAAATTTAGAATCCATTTCCAACTTAAATGCCGTCAATTCAATGTGATCCAATCTAGTCTGAACATTCTGGCCCCCGACGTCATTAGGTGCTACTGTCTTTTCAGCGAGATCAACATTCATGGGTTCTTCTTTTATTCGGTGTGATGCAATAGGTTCATGTTTTATCGGCATAAATTCCTGCTGCAGATACTTCGTCTGTAGAGCATCTGAAAATTTGGTGTCTTCGGAGGTATTTTTGCTCATCGTACAAATTCTGCTGTCAGTCTGAAGCCCAATAACCGAAGACTTGGGGTCTGTAGAGGTCCCTGCTTCAACAGTACTTGTATTTTGAGAAAGTTCTTCCTCTGAATGATACAGCTTGAGCCGGATGTGCCAAGCCAAACTGCACACAGCTGAAACTGTTTTGAACTGGTGCACAACATTCCTTGGGATAAAATAAATGTCATTATCGAATAATTGAATTCTGGCATATCGAATGCCTTCCCTTCGCAGTTGATTAAGTTTTGCATCATCAACCCACTGGACACACTGGAGGAAAAAAATGAAAAAAATGGAAGAAAAAAAAAAGGAGGGGGGGTGAAAACTCTGATTTAGGACTCGGAGGTCACCTGATCAACAGTTCATAGCATGCTTACCTGTGAGAGTGGAGGCTCATGCAAATCTAATTGCATTCGCTGAACTACCTCTAAGAAGTCTTCAGCATGAAAACAAATTACATCTTTGGTTATACGAGGCTGCTCAGACCTACAGAAGAATTGCAGAGTCAGAGGCTGAAACTAACATGCTACGGAGAATAATAAAGAAAATTTGCAAGCAAGGATAAAGCAAATGATAAAAAAAAGCAACAATTCTAGCATAACCCACATTTTGAAGAAAAAAGGTTGACTAAAATCGGTAATTCTAAAACACAGCCTCATTAAAACTGGTTAAATGAGTTAACCACAATTTCTTTACAGATGACAGTAAAAGCAGCAATGAAAGGTAACTCACAGCAACAAAACTCACCCATTTTTAATTGACCTCTGTCTGCCTTGATGCTGAAAGGCAGACGCCCCAGATAAGTTGGGCTTACTCTGTCAACACTCTACCATGATACTCCCATCAGGTACCTCAAAGTATGCAGCAGTCTGACTAGTATTATGAAAAACATTGCTTAGTAAGTTAGCCTCAAACACCTTGTTCAGAGTTAGCAGTAGAGCTGAGTCTACATTAAGCTGCCACAATGCTAGCAAGCAGCAACTACTGGCATCCTCCACAGAACATCCCTTAAAAACACATTCCTATTTATGCTCATTAGAGAGCTACAGAAGAGCAAAGTCTGAATTAGGGTTTGTCTCTGTATTTAAACTGTTGGGAGAATTCACCTCTTGTCCCCCATGTCCCCCAAAGAAATGCACACCATTTAGATAATTCCTCTAGAGACAGTATCTAGAATTAGCTAAAAGGCAAAACCAGCTATGATCCTTATCACTTTCTGATCCAAAAGCCAAACTCAGTTCTTCAACGGAAACATATAAAACTAAGCTCCATGTGTTTGTTTTTGAGGGATGTTTGGTTTTTAAAAGGTTTTTTTAAAAGTGTGGTGATACGACGATTTCATTTACATAGGATAAAGCTCACACTGGAGTGGTTTTGCAAGGAAAATTTATCAGCCAGAAAGAGCCTGGTTGATGACTTTCTTCCTTCATCCCCTGCAGAGTCCTCCCAGGGCTGACACCTTCCCCTGCAGCTGGCTGCTGTGCAGTAACAGCACACAGGCTGCGTGTCCAGGCGCTACTGAAAGGAACCACAGACAACCGGGTGTCCTCCTGCCTCTCTCACACCCACAGGGCCGGGCTGGCTCCTGCCGCCCCACCGGGCAGCCTTCCCCCCGGCCCCACGCCCCGCTCCTGCTACCTCCACCCTTGTGTCAAACAGGGCCACGAGTTCAGATTTACTGGGGCCCGGGGGAGGAGCTGATGCAACAAAACAGTTTGATACATTTCAGGATTTATTCAATGGATGTTCAAGCACTCTTTTTTAAAAGATTATAATCAAGTAGTTGTTTTGGTTTTTATATATATGGTGTAATTAACATTCTAAGAAGCAGGCAGTGATGTACAGTTTATTTGGCTTTTTAGACTGACAAGACATTTTTATTTAGGTCATGACCTCAATAAAGCAAAAAAATAACCAGTTTGAGGCTATTTTCAGGGGGGAAAAATCCCAGATCAACTACTGAAAGTACGGTAGGGAGAATTTTCAGACCACCTATTTTACTTCCAATTTTACAAAGATTAAAACATTTCTCTGTATTTTGGTCTATATGCTCCTGAAGAGGATTTAAGGACTGAAAGCAAAAAGCTTACAAGTGGCATAAAAGAAGTACTAGCTATGTTAATCTACTTTTTATAATGCAGTTATGGTTTTGTTTTGTTTTTTTTAAGAATATGTATCTGCATCTGGAGTTAACAGTATTTGTAAATGAAATTAAGAATTAAAATAAATATTATGCAAGTATAATTAAAATAAATAGTATGCAACAATACTTGCATACTAAAAGAATTTCAATCCAAAGCAATGTTTTCACAGCAGTGTCTACTCTGTTTTACACATTATACAGGACAAAGTATAGTTAATGATTTTTTTTAAATCATTCCTTTTCTCAGTCCCTACATATATGTGCAACAGTATGCATTACCGAATCTGTGCTGCAATTCTGTCACAAAACATGACACTCCTTTTGCAAACAGAGAAAAATTGCCAGATTATTTTTAATTCTGCATTTGCAGATTTGATATTTCACACAACTCTTGAGATTATATTTGTAAAACCTAAAAGTTTGGGGGGTTTGGGGGGGGGGGTCCCTTCACCCCCCAAGCAAAATAGTAGCAGGCTAGTTCAGTTAGATGTCCAAGACGACATGCTTCATTATCATAAGCCCTGATTAGTTCTCTTCAGGTAAGTACAGCGAAGTGGCTTTTCAAAATTATACAAAAAAGTGAAAAGGGAAAGGAGAAATTATCATTGAGGCCAAATCAAGCTTGAAATACATGATTTTTATTGTGTTATGATTTTCCTCCTCTACATATGTCAGTCCCAAATTTGTTATTCTGCATTAAAAGATACATTCAGTCCTTACACTGAAGTGAAACACTGATAGTTACCTTCCTCCCCCCCCAAACTGAAGTACTTTCAAGTTTGTTGGGCAGTTCTGCCTAGTTTTGCCTATTTTCAGATCACTTTTTAATCTACACAGTTTTTATTTTGACTAATTCCATTCATTTTCCCAAGTTTAAAAGGAGTTTTAAAGGAGGTTGAACAGACACCCTTTTCCACAAGTTCCAAAGTATGAAAGAAGATGATGGTTTAGATCTGAAAAAGCAAGAAAACTTAATGTAAATGAACACGTAATGATTTCCAAGGGAGGAGGATCTTGTTATGAAGGTGTATAGGGTGAGAATGGGAAGTTCCCACACACATTTAAATTACTATCAATTTAAATTCTTATTAATTTCCACAGGCACGCAAGTTTGGAGGGTGGGGTTTTGTTTTTGTTTGTTTTTTTTACTTTCTTTGATAAAGCTTTGAGTCTCTCTCTCTCATATGTGCAAAGTGTAATTTAAAACAATCGGATCTACACAGTATCTCAGCTCTTGCGCTGCTACCACTGCTCAGTCTTAATTCACTCCAGCTTCTCACAGAGCAAGCAGGAAGTTTAAGGGTCCAGCTACCATCAAACTGAAGAGGAAGTAAACTGCAAAACCTCAGAGCCCACAATAAAAACACATTAACAGCTGAACAATCCAGTTGTTCCCCAACGGCAATTATTCAGTTTTCTATCTCAATGAACTCACGCACTGTAACACAAACTTGCATCATTTCGTCCAAAGGGAATTCACTCTTCTAAATTCTAGGCAGACACAAAGACCAAAAGGTGGTTTTAGTGTTTACGTATGCAAAGGTAACCTCCAAAACTAAGGTCCTTCTCCCAAACCAAGGTCAGAAGATCCTGAAAAATGCTTCTTAGATCTGAGCCAGGAAGCCTATATGATTATGGGCTTTTTATTTGGCTAAAATGTAAACAGCTTCAAATGAGATACATTCATTTCCTGAATCTCATATGGCAATTCCGAAGACAGACACCAAAGAAAATCATACAGCCTCCAACAGGATTCTTTCTAGGTGATCTACCATAAATAAATCAGGGTTGCAACAGCCGTAATTTTGAAGCAGAAGCATAAAAGTTCTGCTCATCTCCAGACAACACAAAGAATTGACAAAAGGTCTTCATGTGCACCTCTGAGGCAGAAACTCAGGTCAGTCCGTATGCACTATTTACAGCAAAACAAAGTGTAACGTGTTTTTACATCTAACTCAGTTACAGCAACTCAATTATAGCTATTAAATTGTCATTGCAAGGCACCTTTCTAGTTTCAACCACACAGCAAAACTGTACCCAGTCTAGCAGAGGGCAGACAAACACATCTAGTGCACAGAGATGAAGGGCAAAAAAGGAGTCCAGTATCTACTAAGTCTTCATTAAATCTCTAATACTAGATTAACCTATTCTGTGCTCCTTCTACCAATTATAAATGGAAATTCAGGCAAATATTTTTCAAACACCTAGGTGAGTAAGTCAATCAACACATACCACTCTCCGCAGTGCACAGCCTTCAATACTCCCACAGCAGCTGTAGTCTGTCGTTCAAAACCTTGTCCTATGTGATCTGCATGGGCTCGTGTCCGGTCTTCAAATAGCATTTCACGGGGTTCACTGGTTCGAGGTAGGTACTGCAAGTTTTTTATTTCATTGGTAGTTCTGTATAAGAAAACCAGTATTAGTGATACAGAAATTTCTCTTAATTACCTAATTTCCACCATAGCCAATAGCACTGTTTTTCTCCCTTCAGTGAGAACATATAGTCAAATGAGAAAAACAGTAACACTTAGGACAAATTAAAAATTTAATGAGCTACGCAAAAAATCAGAACACCTACGCAATTAAAAAAATCAAAAACACCACCACAGTGTCAGGGCCCTGAGTGCACTAAAAGGCCCTAATGACTGAGCAGCCTCCACCCACAAACCCACACAGAGAGCCCAGGAGCTCTATTGAAGCTCAGTCCTGGGCCTTTAGTCCTGGCCTGTGCCATGCTGCAGAAGTGCTCGTCTTCACCACAGCCAGAGGTGTGCAGGGCCACAGACCTGCTTCCCAGCTTGACCTCAGGATGGCTTTGTCATGATGGACCTGCCTGACAATCACTGGACCTGATCCTCACTGGCAGACCAACTTCCTGGCTTGACCTCAGACCTGCCCCATCACCACACACTTGCCTGACACATTGGAGTCCGGGCTGAATCTGGTCCCCAAACCCCAGGTCTGCCCTACCTGCCTCCCTCAGGCACTGTGAGACTGGGCCCTACCATGATCAGCCCCTGGCAGGGAACCACCGGCCTTTGCTGCTTCCTGACTATTAGATACACATTTCAGTTGTCCCTGAAGTCATTCTTAATCATTCATGTTTCTACCAAACCGCTGGGAAATGTGTATGTATATTTAGTTCCATGTTGTAGAACTGGGAATGAGAAGCAGCAAAAGATTATTTCTTTAGGGTTTAATGAAAGTGAAGGAAACACTGCAGAGCAGTAACAGAGCCACGAGACCATTTTCTTGGCCACCTGGAGCCAACAATGTGTGCCACATTTTTCCAAGAGCTGTTTATAATCATAACATAATCATTACATAGCCAAGGTTGGAAGGGACATCTGGAGACTGTGTAATCCAGCTTCCCCCACTCAACTAGAGCAGGTTGCTCAGGAGCGTGTCCAGTCAAGTTTTGAGCAACTCCAAAGACAGGGAGACTCCACAAGCTCTCTGAGCAACCTGTCCTAGTGTTCAACCATCCATACAGTAAACTACTTTTTTTTTTTCTTA
The DNA here is from genome assembly GCF_000699145.1 of Aptenodytes forsteri. Taxonomy (NCBI): domain Eukaryota; kingdom Metazoa; phylum Chordata; class Aves; order Sphenisciformes; family Spheniscidae; genus Aptenodytes; species Aptenodytes forsteri. The sequence continues at coordinate 6,121,711 of NW_008796221.1, read as the reverse complement.
TTTTAAATGGAATTTCTCATAATTCAGTTTGTGCCCATTACCCCTGGTCATGTCACTGGGCACTGCTGAAAGAAGTCCTTCTTACAACCTCCCATCAGATACACAGCTTATACACATTGATACACTGAGCCTTCTTTTCTCAAGGGTAAATCCCAGTTCTCCCATGCCCGCCTTTCATGTCACCAGCCCTGCTCCAGTATGCCCACATCTGTCTTGGGCTGGCAAGCCCGGAACTGGACACGATACTCCAGATGTGACTCACCAGTGATGAGCAGAGGGGAAGAATCATCTCCCTCAACCTGCTAGCAGCGCTACCCCTAATCCTGTCCAGGAGGCTGCTGGCCTGCTTTGCCACAAAGGCACACTGATGGCTTCTGGTTAACCTGTCGTCCACCAGGACCCCCAAGTCCTCCTCTGGTGGACTGCTGTCCAGCCAGTTGGTCCCCAGCCTGTGCTGGTGCACAGGGTTACTCCTCCCAGGTGCACAGCTTTGCGCATCCCAGTGTTAACTTCGTGACTCCACTGAGTCGGCCCATTTCTACAGCCTCTCAAGGTCCCTCTCACTGGCAGCGCAACCCTCTGGTGCATCAACCACTCCTTCCAGTTTTGTATCTCCTGCAAACTTGCTGAGGGTGTGCTCTGTCCCATGATGCTGGCCGTTAATGAAGATGTTGAACAGTACTGGCACAAGGTATCAATGTCTGGGTTACTCCAGTAGCGACTGTCCTCCAGCTGGCCTCTGTGCTGCTGATCACAACCCTTTGAGCATGGCAGTTAAGCCAGTTCTTGAACCACTTCACTGCCCATCAGTCCAGTTTGCCCTTCATTAATTTATCTATTAGGATATTATGGGAGACAAGTGTCCAGTGTGAAAAGCTTTGCAAAGTTCAAGATAAACAACACCCCTGGCACTCCTCTCATCCTGTGAGCCAGTCATTTTGTTGTAGAATGCTATCAGACGGATAAGGCATGATTTCTCCTTTATAAATCAATATGAGCTACTCCCATCCATCATCTTGTCCCTCATGTTTGAAATGGCATCCTTCCCAGAATGAAGGTGAGGCTGACTGGTCTGCAGTTCCCCAGGTCCTGCTTCTTACCCTTCTAAATTATTGGAGTGACATTTGCTTTCCTCCAGTCCTCAGGAACCTTTGTCAATTGCCATGACCTTTCAAAGGCAATCAAGAGTGGCCTTACAGTGATACTGGCCAGCTCCCACAGCACTTGTGGGTACATCCCATCAGGTCCCATGGGCTTGTATGTGTCTAATCTGTACGTCTAATATGTTCCTTAACCCGATTCTCCTCCACTGAAGGCAAGTAGTCCTTGCTCCAGACACTCCTACTGTCTCCGGGACCTGGCATTCCTGAAGATAAATCTCACCAGTAAAGACAACAGCAAAGAAAGCATTGAGTATCTTGGCCTTTTCTGTGTCCTTTGTCTCTAGGCCCTTTGCCCCATTCAGCAGATGCCTTACATTTTCCCTAGTCTTTCTTTTGCTGTCCATATGCCTGTAGAAGTCCTTGTTGCCCTTCACACCCCTTGCCAAATTCAACTCCAGATGGTCTCTGGCTTTAACTGCATCCCCTTCATGGTTGGACAGTATCTCTATACTCCTTCTGAGGCACTTGACCCTGCTTCCACTTCTTGTATGCTCCCTTTTTATGTTTGAATTTTGAACAAGAGAACTCCAAAGACATAATTTCTCATGACACATAATATTCAAGTTCTGCAGAGGACATCCCTACTCTTAAGCTGGGACTTATACCCAGTACCACAGTAAAGCTTAAAGATGTCATTTAGCATTGGAGGTGTTACCTTTCAGATGAGAGAGAAGACCTTGTTCCTTGAGGTCTTTAAACATCCACTCACATTTAAGAACAGAGGTATTAATTCTAGTCTTGTGGCATACATCAGTATTTGTATACCTGTTCACATTTCCCTGCAGTTTTCACCTTAAATTCCTACTAAAGCTCAAAAAAAGACCAGCACCTTACTTGGCCAGATATTAAAAAAAAAATTAAAAATCCACATCGTTACAAAACAAAGTAACTTAAAAGTATATTTTGAGATGAAGATTTACAGAAATTTATACTAAAATATAGTATCAACCAGTAAAATGTTTGGGATAAAGTGAATTTGTAGAGAAAGAATACTAACCAGACATTTATGAAGCAAAGTAATTCAACATACCTCTTCCTTTTGAAAGGTGACTTTGGCATGTCAGCCACAGGGATCATCTGTTCTCCTGGACGTACCCACATAATGGGACCATCATCACTGTCTTTACGAGACTCTAATTTTAAACTAGAAAGTGTTCCCCATGGCAGTGTACACTAATGGGAAATACAAGCCACAATTTTGAAGTGAGTTACTTTAAAAATTTTTTTAAAAGCAGCCTTTATCTGTCACGATGAAAACATTTATTAGACCACTCAATTATCTAAGCAAGTATCACATACTCTCACTTTGTTATAACAGTACTAGACAGTATATTGTCCCCCTTCTCCCAACCCATTCCCTTCTGTCCTTACTTTTAAGAAGGGTGATTCTTCCAACATATCAAGGAATTCAGGGAAGTAATCCCCCACTTCCTCATCAACTGCTCCAACCAGGCTGATCTGTCTCATTGGGCCAGCTCTATACGTACCATGAGAGTATGTTCTTTTTACCTACAAGTAGAATATGACAGCAAAAGTTATACCGCCCAAAGTCTACATTCTATAAACACCTTTAATCTCAATGCTTATGTTTTCTGATTATTATTAGTCCTACAGTCTTCAGTATACTTAAGATTATGATGAAGTCAATTACTATGAACTCATCACCAAAGACAGAAGTTCTTATTAAAGATACATGACAACTTGTATTTTATTTATTTTAAAGTCTGAAGGTAAGATTGAGTAACTATTTATTGCCTTTCAAGAAAACAACATTCCAAAGTAGTAACTGTGAAAAGCTATTGAGCAGAACATACATTAATAACTAGTAAATAAGGATTCTTACCTGGATTACTCAAGTCTAGCTGAATTTTTACCTTTCTCCTGTAGCAGTTAGGCAGAACCCTTATCTACAACTAATTAAACTCTAAGCATTTCCTCTGCTAATCATCCTCTCCAGTATGGCCTCTGTGTGAGCACATTAACTGGAGCTAATTATCACAGCAAAGACAAGGCTCGTAAAGAGTTAGTACAGGAAGAGAGAATGACAGTTACTCCTTCGTTTTTGCTGTGCTAACACGTCTTGTGCTCCCTTGAAACTTTACGGGCTGTAACATTCACCTCTCAGGAAAAATCTTTTACTTTGAACTTAACAGAAATACATTGTTATAAGGTTTTTTCCAATAATCTGGATCTGTCGTGTTACATCAACAAAATACTTAGGCATGAGACTGATGAGGATCACTTCCCCTTAAGCTTCCGATCTCCTATTTAACAGGCTGAAAGACACAGCAGTATTATTAGATGAAATATGACCAGATCAGAACAGAAGAGCAGATGGATTACTGCACAAACCAAGTAAGGCTCTTGCACTGCATCTCTAGACATTCTGCATCCGAAGCAAGAAAAGAAAAAAAGGTGCAAGGAAAACAGTTAACGAAGTACTGCTTAGCTATGGTCCTCACCCAAACAGACCATTTAAATTTCTAGCAATTATGGCAGTGCAGAGGAGAATTAGCACAGTTCCTGAATATAAGACTAAATCATACAACATGGAACAATACTGCGCCCTTCTGAGAAGCTAGACTGATGTAACCAGATGCATTCCAGAAATGCAGAACCAAAATACTCTTCTTCAGATCATCTCAGTCATCACATACACAGAGGAAATGGAGGACTGACTAAAAGTAGGATTTTACAAAATGTCTGAGCTAATGTAATGGCAAGCCATCACAGCCATATTGAAAAGAGCAGTACTGCTAAACAGCAGTATTCCCTTGTTCACCAAATCCTTAGTCATACATTCCTATAGGTTTTTTGCACAGACAGCTGGTGATTTTGTGATAAAACATCAGAAAACATTAATTTCTGCTGAATCTGCATCAGCTCAGTCCTCAGCTGTATCTGCACTGGCACAAAGCATCAGGAGCTCACACAACTAAAGCACTGGAACAAGGAAGGGACACTCACTTGTCATTATTAGCTTACTGAATAGACCAATTCCAAAGTACCCTAAAAACCACTTTCTGAAGTGGTTTTATAGTCATAAACAGTCATAAATCTGTTACTCACAGTTTACTGATAAACCTAACATGCAAAAGAATGTTTCTTCCACTGGCATAAGTAGCTTAGTATTCCACCATTCCAGGCCAGGATATTAAGCTGCTGTTTTCATCCACACCCCTGATTAAAGACAGCCAGCATGGCTTCACCAAGGGCAAGTCCTGCCTGACCAACCTAGTGGCCTTCTATGATGGGGTGACTACATCAGTGGACATGGGAAGGGCTACAGATGTCATCCATCTGGACCTCTGTAAGGCCTTTGACACGGTCCCCCACAACACCCTTCTCTCTAAATTGAAGGGGTATGGATTTGATGGCTGGACTGTTCGGTGGGTGAGGAATTGGTTAGATGGTCGCATCCAGAGGGTCAACGGCTCAATGTCCAGATGGAGGTTGGTGACGAGTGGCGTCCCACAGGGGTCCATATTGGGACCGGTACTGTTTAATGGGATCAAGTGCACCCTCAGCAAGTTTGCAGATGACACCAAGCTGAGTGGTGCAGTTGACAC
>NW_008796221.1:6112383-6115394 GCF_000699145.1 Aptenodytes forsteri | reverse complement strand
AGTCCTTTGTCCTTTTCCGACAGGCAGGTTTCCCGCCACTCCTTCCCAGTGTTGCATGGGGTTGTTGTGACCCAAGGGCAGGACCTAAACCTGGTGGTTGAGCCACCATCCCTGGAGGTATTTAAAAGATGTGTAGGTGTGGTGCTTAGGGACATGGTTTAGTGGTGGACTTGGCAGTGCTAGGTTAATGGTTGGACTCGATCTTAAAGGTCTTTTCCAACCTAAATGATTCTATGATTCACACAGCATATGATAAACTAGTTGTGGAACTACTCCAACTGAAAACTCTACAACTTCCCCAAAAAATACTAACTGAAGTGAAGTTAGGAGAGGCTGTGAGGCTTTCAGCTGATCAACTCACCCATCTGCCTTACGTACCACTAGGTGTTGGCAATGAAGCATGAAGTCAGCAAAGTGTTTAAGTGCAACATAATCCTTGCCTAAGATGGATCAATTAAGAAATTTCTTATATATTCCCAAAAAGACCATGTCACTGGAAGTTAAAACTGAAAGTTCAGCTCAACTTTTTTAAGCATTATGTGTCCATCCAAATTCACTCCTAGCTCCCCTGATCAATTATGTTCCCCTCATTCACCAGGTAGAACAGATTCCTTTCCAAGATCCAGCTTAGGAGAGGTGAAATACCGAAAATAATGCTAAGATAATGTCAAAGTTACAAATGATGAGTGGTTTCTTCTGGACAATATTCAGAGTCGTATAATTGCAAATACACAGAATGAAACGCTGGAGCATTTAAGAACTCTGTAGTGGGTTAACCCCAGGCAGCAGCTAAGTACCTTACAGCCCCCTGCTCAGTCACCCCCTCTCAATGCTGAGAGACATGGGAGAGAACAGGAAAAGCAAGGAAATGCATGGGTCCAGTTTAATAAGTGAAGAAAAGAGGAAAAAACACCAAGTGGTGTTTTTAACCATTCACTACCTCCCACAAGCAGATCAACACCCAGCCAGTCTCCAAGCAATAGCTACCTTCCAGACCAACACCACCCCCAGTCCCCTCAGTTTTTTTTATTGCTGAGCATGATGTTATATGGCATGTAATATCCCTGCAGTCAATTTGGGTCAGCTGTCCCAGGCATGTCCCCTCCCAGCTTCCTGCCCACCCCAGCCTACTGACCAGGGCATCCAGAATGGGGAAAAAGAAAAAGCCTTGACACTGTGTAAGTGCTGCTCAGCAATAGCCAAAACACCAGTGTGTTACCAACAGTTTTAGTCACAAATCCAAAACACAGCCCCATAATAGGCTGCTATTAGAAAATTAACTCTAACCCATCCAGACCCAGTATAAACAGAAAATAAATCCATGCTGGTGATGAAAGGGGAACATCTGCTCTCTCTTTTTCCCTTCTTTCCTGCTAGCATTAGGTCTTCCGAAGGTGGACAGGGAGTTGTCTTAGGGAACTGATCTGACTTTAAATTACACAAGTTACCTGAAGAATTTAGTTATTTATTTTAGAAAATTCTATAAATAAGAATTAAATAAAGACATAGGCCATAAAGACTAATGCCTGGCCAGAAAGAACAAGAGGGAATCTGGAAGAGGAGTCAGCTGTTGGCAGTGAAAAGTGACTCCTATCTCACCTCTTCCATGGGCTGTCTTATAGCATCCTAAACTCTAGACTCAGGTCAGGGGTTGCTATTTAAATGACACTATCTTAGATTCTAATTCTTTAGCCTAAAAAAAAAAAATCTATAAAAAGGTGAGGTCATTCTTAAGAGGCAAGAACTAGCTAGCAAACAAAATTTTCACCCACTCCAAAATCAGACTGCTACTAAGTAGTAGTGTGAAAACACCAAAAACCATTGATGTTTGACCAATGATAAAAGTAAAATTAATCCTCTTCAAGACAGCAACAAAATAAATATAATCTATGGCATATTAGATAACAACATTTTCCTTTCCTTTTACTGTCAGTATCCTTTGGCTAGTTTGTTCATAGGAAGAGAAAAAGATTCCTCTATATATTTCTAAACGCACAGAATGCTTACATATTAAAACCAGTACTTCTTCATCGAATTCAATATATAAATTTATGCACTGACCACAAATCAAATATTATACACCTTTTATAAGGTAATCTTCCTGAATGTAATTTTACAGGTTACAGTGTGACCTACATTTTTGGAATGTTACAAATTTGCTCAAATAAATAACTGGAACAATCTAAATACAGAATAAAAGAAGGAATCAATAACATGCAGTTCTTCTAGCATGTGGTCAACATGATCAGAACCAATACACATACACAAAAAAAATCACCAATTAAATGCAGTATAATACGATAGGTAAAATAGATAGAAACAAATAACTGTATAAATACGACATAGCCTAACTTCTTTCTTCTCATGTAGCTTAAATTTGAAGTATGTCACCTAAAAACACACAAAAGAGGACTGTGTCATTCTCTTGCATCAAGGTAATGGAAAATTATGACAGTAAAACCACCATGGATTCAGAATTAGTAAAACCTGAGAATTATCTGCTTCTGTGACAAGTATGGCATCAACTGATCTTTTAGTGTAACTTAACTTCCTCAGCTTTAAGTAAGGAGTTCTAAAACGCAAGTATTTTGGCGTAAACATCTTGGTGTCTAAAAGAATCTGAAGACTAAATCTGAATATATTTATATAAAAAAATACTGCCAACAATATGTTTGAGCATTATCATCCTACAAATAGGAAACATTTTAGACACTATATGTTAAAAACATTTCCATTTTCTGTTTGAAAGAGGCACAAACCAGAAGGAACAGTCCAGAGAAATCAAGCATTTCAAGAGATTCATTTAAAAAATGTAAACTGGGGCAAGTCACAACTGAATTTCTATTTTTAATATAGCAGGAGTGGAGGCGGGGGGTGGGGTGTTCAGTTGAAGTTCTATCATTTTCCTGCGAGAATTTTAAAGGTTTAAATTTCTTTCAGTTTTTCAGCTTTAAAACCAGGAAGTCCAAAAAAGCAGTCCTCATAGAACAAAAAAAATATCCAAACCCACT
>NW_008796221.1:6109885-6111439 GCF_000699145.1 Aptenodytes forsteri | reverse complement strand
TCACAACTGAATTTCTATTTTTCACATAGCAGGAGTGGAGGCGGGGGGTGGGGTGTTCAGTTGAAGTTCTATCATTTTCCTGCGAGAATTTTAAAGGTTTAAATTTCTTTCAGTTTTTCAGCTTTAAAACCAGGAAGTCCAAAAAAGCAGTCCTCATAGAACAAAAAAAATATCCAAACCCACTGAACCAATAATTTCAAGAAACCCACAAAGAAAGCCCCACCAGAGACCAACAAAAACATTAAGTCACCATAAAAATATGCTGGGAGATCAGAGGGAATAGTGGGTTTCCATTTCACTACACAAGTGCACAAGCAATGTACTTACACATTTGTATCTTAGAACTGAAAACATCCAGCTTCACATTCACTGTTATTCCTCTAAATCTGTTGTTAGCTCAAACACTACAGTCACGAAGAGGCAACGTAGCATTCTTTCTTATCTGGTACATTTTGAAAAAGTGCCCAAAAGGTCTTCTGTTCCTTGCCAACTCTTTTCAAATCCTTACATGCTTACATATATTTTCAGTTCCAAATGGGAACCAATACTGAAGCATCAAAATTTCACTGAACAAATATTCATCAAAATTGCTCTGAGTTTAAAGATACTTGCAAATCTACTTGGCTACTTTTTACTTTTAAACCATATGTACTTCATACTACTTTTTTTTTTTTTTTAAAGTCAGGGTTTTGGTATCAGAATAAGATGCTTTGATAGTTCTAGCATTACTCAAAGGTTATCCATTATCATTAAAGCTTTAATTTCAACAAATACACCATTTCCCAGTTGGACGTTTCTGGAAATGCAATCCCAAGATTTTTACTGCAGTATAGTTCCACCAGTATCCTTTTACCACTGTAGTTTGTTCATCACTTCACATGTTTCACCTTGCAGCTGAAATCCTCAAGTAAGACGAGGGATGGACAGACATTTTTAAAAGCAAGATGACCTATTATTCTGAATTCCGGTGACACAAAAAAACAGTGAAGCAGTCAATAAAGAATTAAAAAAAAAAATTTAAGAATAGCATCAGATACCTTCATAGAAAGGGATCTTGTGAAAACAAAGTAGCTATTACGCTCTTGTAACTCAGGAAGCTCTATGACAAGGTTTGGTCTCAGATCCTGTCCAAGCTGTCAGTACAAACCTCTAGGGTTTTGCTTCGGTTTGGTTTTTGTTAATACAGAATGTGACCGAGAAGAGCAACATTCTACTCATTTCATATTTATTGGTTGAAACTGTCAAGAAGCAGTCTGGAAAGGTAACTGTCTTCTCAGTGGAAAACAAATAGGCATGTGTTGCAGATTTCTAATGTCGTTCCATGTGAATTGATTCTTTGTTCAATGGTATTCAGTAAGTGAAAACTTTTTTTGCTTGGAAGACAATAGGCTGCCATCATCTATCAAAAAAGTCTCTTACACATAGTCTTACAGATTATTTGATAAAAAAAAGAACGGGGCAATATCTGTGCTTTAACAGAGCTAATAGTCATTTTTTTTATCATCCAGAAGAAGGGGGGGGGGGGGGGGGTGGGTTATATTTTGGGGAACTTGC